>NC_049981.1:21789511-21928592 GCF_000003815.2 Branchiostoma floridae | reverse complement strand
TAAAAGTTTGCATGCTTGTCATCTTTGATTTTAGCGTAATACGCAGGGTGGTTTTCTGAATTCAACACGAAGCCCTATTGTGACCCCTCCCCCCCCCCCCCCCCCCAATGCAGACCCTCCTGTTGGTGCCTCTAGCCCCAAAATAGTGCTAAAATTCCCCTGCCAACATTCTTTGTTTTGTCACCTGGAAATGTCCGCGCTCATGTTTTGCTTAGTCAGCTCTGGAGTGGGATCTTAGAATGTAGGATCATGACAAAGATAGTATCACTGTATCTTTGCATCACAAAGGACAATAACTTTTCCTGTGGTATTACCTTACCATAGGGAACTATGAAAACATGATTTACATTTGAGTGACGTTTACATATGAAGTTCCTGAACTTCTTGATATCAATACATGAATTGATATCAATACTGTAAATGCAGAAATGTTCACGGTGGATTAATTCTATTATGGTATTAGACTGCAATTCGAACCACCGCGAAAAATCCCTTTTCCCGCTACCGCGAAATTAAATCCCCGCAAACTTAAATGCATTTACAGTATTTAATTTGATATTTAGAATCAAAATTTTAAAGTTTTGCATTTTATTTGTTGCATATACAGGTGATGAGACCAACCTTACAAAGCAACCGAAGAGTGACTGTCCATGTTCCAGTCAGCTGCAGATACCAGTAGGAAGTTTCATGGACTGATGAATCTATCAACATCGTGACTACAACTGACCACCTCTACCCCCTGAGAGCCCAATCTTCGACAGGTGATTTTTAACAGATTTTTGATTTAGGCCACTTGCACACAAATATTAACATTCAGAATGAGAATGCTTACCTTTCAATTTGACAGTAAGTTCAGACTAGGCAACAGTTGATATTCAGACTTGATATATTTGGTAACCCCTTAAGGCCACACCAATTTGATTTGTTGGTTCACGGATTTTCAAAAAAAAAAAAATGCTTAACTGGAGAAACATTATGAAAACAAAACCTGAGGACCAGGCGTATGCCTTGGTGAAAAAGTTGATGCACTCAGTTTTATGGAGTGGACATGGTCATATATAAGTTTTCGTCCCTGCCCATTGCATTTATGATGTCAGCTTGCTATATTTTCACTTTAAAAAATCTGTGAACCAACAAATTAAATTGTTGTGGCCTACACGTGAAGTATATCTACACATAGTGACAAGAGAATCTTAGACAAGAGTTCTTAAGTACTCTAATACATGTAGAATACAACACAGCGTTTTCTGTATCTCCCAAGGTACCCGCCCGATCGCGGGTCGGATCGCCCGAAGGCCGGAGGTAGATCCGACCCGCGGAAGGGTTGAGACCAAGGATGATACGGAATACACCGTGTTGTAGTTTATCTATGTCATACCTTAACCTAATAAAACACATGTTTTGATGCAAAATGCGCCAGAAGTTGAGAAAATTTGCTGCCCTAGAACAAAAAATTGCTACAACAGCAATAGAGTACTCCAATGTCCGAATCAGGTATTCGACTTTTCGACCGCACCGCACTCAGCGTGCGCAGAGTACATTCAAAATATTCGATGGAAGCCTGAGTGATAAAACGTTGAAGCTTGTGTAATATGGCTTTTTATCACCTGTTCTGGAACACCTGTATTGAACGTTATCGCGGCCAAGGTATGACATACATGTGTAGGTTCAGCCTCTTCTCGTCTCTTTGTGATGTTAAGGAATGTAGGTTGAAATAGGTTTGTTTAAAATTAACATATGCACATATTGCAAGCATGCTGGTGGACGTACCGACTGCTAAGTATCTAATACCAGCTCAAAAAAGAACAAGAAACAGCCATGACTTCAAGTACAAGAGTTACCAACCTAGGATTGATGTGTTCAAAAATTCATATTTTCCCAGAACTATTGTAGAGTGGAATTTGCTATCACCAAGCATCATCTCTGGATAGTTTTAAAGAACGCTTGCAGATAGATGTGCAAAAGTTAGGTGTGACGGGTCCTTCGGTGTAATATAACCAGCTGCTGCCGCGCCGCGTGCCTGCGAAGCTGGTGTGTTACACCGAAGGGCGGTTATACCGGCTATATAGATACAGATACAGATGCAGATACAGATGCAACACGTGACCTCAATTGGGCTGAAAACTTCGGCGACAACCAGGGAATACGGGGTTGAATACTTCATGGACCTGCGTTTCATTAGAATCTGATGAACACTCTGCCAATACCCTGTGCTCTCCACTCACCGGAAAATTGAATGGATGATTGCCAACCCTGTAGAGATCCTTTGCCTTTGCATACATGTACAGACTTACAGAGCTGCTGGAACATTCAGAAAACTTTTTGTTATGTAACCTTTGGAGAAAGAAGTATTTAGATACAAGGTAACTTTATTGGAAATCACAGAGTTGCCACTGAATTAAACTTTGATGCGAGCAGCGAGCGTTTGAATAGAAAAGTTTGACCACAGAAAAATTGCCTTCATTATGAAATCTAAATGGTTCAAGAACTGACAGTCACTGAACACACAGAATATAGTGTACACAACAATTATAGATTCTTCATTCTTGTTCTTTCACATTTTCTTTGACCTAGGAATGTTCTATGACATTAGTATACACATTTTCTGATCTTTTTGCCATCCCTGGCATGTGTTTGCTTATTTTGATGCTGCTTTGTACAATTTACTGTATGGCTAAAACTTTTTATTTTATTTTTGGAAACAGCTGAAAATTCATGCACAGGCTGATGTTATCCATATAACGTTAATCAAATCAACATGGCCTTATGCGGTAATTACAATGTGGTCCTAAGCATAAAGTAGAACTTAGATGTTGACCGGTAACAACAATAAGAACTTATATTATAACACCATTCCTATCCAGGACCTTTACTCTTTAAGAACGAGGTCCCAAATGTGACTGAGTCCATACCCCATCTCCTCACCTCCGGTGTTTAAGATTCAGACTAGACAATTCAGTACGTGACAAGATATTCAAAATCTACTCCAAGGAATTCCTACAGTCTGTACTTTATGAGCCATAAAGATATTAGAGTTGGTTTGCCTGGATAGATGCAAGTGATGAAGTTAGATCTTCCAATAAACATTTATCATGGTAAAGGGCAGGATGTCCCAATCCCTAACAAGCTGACTTCACCTCGACTAAACACGGAAAAGGGTCAAACTCTTATCAATTCAGATTTAAACTTGGATATTTTTAGGATTCTCATGAATCAGGAAATATTTTTTTCATGGTGTTAGGTGAATTTTGATTTTGAATGTAAAACTTTTTCTAATTTCTTATAATGTATATTTTTTTCCAGAAACTTTTTTTCAAAAATTCAAAGAGCGTATATGAAACAATAGGATGGCGTGGAAAGTATGTACACTGTATAGGGGTTGTTACCAGTACAGAAAATTCATGTACAGATTTACACTGTAATTCACTATTTACTTCCACCATTGTATTGCTGTTCATTTTGTAGTTGGTCCTGAAACCCATCCACTAATATTTTTCTGGTCCATCATGAAAGACAGGGTTTGCACCAGGACAATATACTGGTACCTGCCTAGTACAAACCTGCAAAATCAGCAAATATATGCTGTAAATTGCAAGCAAAATACCAGAAAAACGGATACTAATGTTGCAGAATGCTAAAGTTAATGCCAAAGTTGAAGAAGATGTGAAAGAAGATGAATGGAAAATGTAACGCTAGTTCACCTTTATCCGTTGAGTAACCTTTATCCGTTGCTTTTTAAAAACAGTGTATTTAGGCACATCAAGTCGGCGGGTAATAGTTTTAAACTGAATATCCTGAAAATATTGCAATTTGAAACTTAAGTCCGTCAACGTGATATCCCCCAATTCCCTGTTTTTAAAAGCAACGGATATAGGTTACCCAATGGATAAAGGTGAACTAGCATTACTAAATGCATTTAGTATACCATACTCTGCACGGGTAATCATCTGTTGAACCTTCCTGACCACCTAGCTTTTTTTTTTACAAACTTTTATCTGCCTTAGTTGTACTGCTTTTACAATAGCCATCATTTTTTGTTATGGCAATTTAGTTAATATCTGTCTTAATCATTTGTCATCTTCAGAAGTGGTTTGATACAGCACCTGTATCTGAAATGTTGCCAGCTCTTGGTGCAAAACGTAACATTATTGCCTCATCAATACAGCCTAGAGGGGACTCAAGATTGCACTGAAGTTTAAGATATATAGATCATATTCCCTAGTACCCACCAGATGATTCATCACGCTCTCGCCTTCATCACACCCAACAAAATTTCCTTTGAAGTTAGTTCTAAGCTACGCATGACAGAGCGAAGACTTAAAAGTGTCAAAAAGTTTGGCATCACCACCAGTAACTTTTGTACTTCAATTAAGATGACTGGTGAGATAGAAAAAGATGGATGGTACAGTGGTATGTTCTCACACAGTATCGGACGGGAAGATCTTTCTGTGTAGTTAGTTTGCTGTGGGAAGAACTGAGAGCACCAAACTCCTAAAGGGGATTTGTTATCTTCCAATAAGTTAAAAAAAGTAAGTTAGGTGCAATGGCCTACATTTGGTATGTCATGAGTTAAACCAGAGTCATACCGAAGACTTAAGAAATAGTACATGCTGCTTTCTTTGCTTAGCAGTCAGCATTTTGGAAAGAGTACTGTAAATGCAGAAACTTTCACGGTGGTTTGATGTTCGCGGTTTTCGTGGTGGCTGCTTCTCCGCTAACTTAAAACCAGTGACTACCGCGAACATTTTTCTATGGCAGTAAGAGACTACAGTGCATGGTGCTACCGCAAACTTAAAACCACTGCGAAAGGTCCTTTTTCCCACTACAGTATTTGCACAGTATCTGACATGAGTTTCTGTGTACTAGTTCGCTGTGGGAAGAACAAAATGTTACTTTATTGTTCCCCAGGTTTACCTGAAAATCAGGTCGATGACCTGAGTTGTAATGTTCTGGTTAAACAAATAAAGTGAAAGTGAAAGAGCACTAAACTCCAGAAGGGGAAGTATTTTAGATAAAATATTAACAAATACATTGTACAAATGTACATAATTGGCCAATTCATTTTTCAGAATTCCACTTGGGAGAATTATGCAACACAAGTTTTGTAAAACAGTATGATACAGTCTTGTTAACCCTATACAATGTCAAAGTCAAAGTTCCTTCCCGCGCCTGATGGCGCATAGGGCGGCGCCCATCTCCGTTTCAGTAGCCCTTGGCCATGGCAATCACTACAGCAGGGGGCTAGTCCACTGGTAGTGGTGTGTGTTCAACTTCCATACTCTTTCCCGAATGCTGAGTGCTAAGCAGAGAAAGCAATATGTACCATTTTTAAAGTCTTTGGTATGACTCGACCGGGGATCGGACTCAAGACGTACCGAATGCAAGGCGAACACTCTACCCACTCGGCCATTGCACCCTATACAGACCCTATAAATGCATTCCCTATACATGTATGTACAGACACTTGTCTTCCTTCATTGTGGACATTTTTAGAATGAATGAGGGACAATGAAGCATACCAAGAAGGCCAGTTGCACATAAGATATCAGAGAACATGATATTCCATATCAAAGATGAGAAATACTACATGATTGAAGCGTAGTAAAAAAAAAATCCACCATCCAAATATTGCATTTTCCTGACACTATAGTGTGTGACGCAGACTTGATCTGGAATGATCAGAATTAGTGCCCACCCCCTTGAAATAGAAAAAGGGCGATACAAGAAGTTACCCGTGTATGAAAGAACTTAAATGTTGTAAATACTGTACGTTAGATATAGTAGAAGACGAAACACATTTTATCTCAAACTGCCCCTTCTATAATCAAGAGAGACAAGAGCTCTTGAAAGAAGTCACCAAAGTTTATCCTAATATCTCCATGTTTACAGACAAAAAGAAAACTACTCTCCTTTTATCCGTTCGACAGTCAGCGTGGCAATCTCCTTGCCGCATCCACACTTCGATTCGGTCATCCAACAGCCAAAAGGGCACTTATACTATTCTCAAATGTTAAAAATAAACTTGGATGTTCTGTATACCAAAGATTACGTGAAAAAAGGATAGATGGGCACTTTTTTTTCGTGACCCACTGACGTGAGTAGCCCTGGTGCTCGTTTCACGAATTCATAATCACAAGGAATTTGATACCATTTGAAAGGAAATCACACAGGCTTTCTATTGATATATAACACATTAAAATTGATGCGGAAACAACAGAAATATGATCAGCTAAAGTTAATATTCCAAACTTTTTGTGCTGAGTTTAGTTTTAAAGTAGACTAGAGTAGTAGTCGCTCACTATACTGTTTACCATTATTTATATGTCATTTTTGTCACTTGCAATTAGCCCTTGGGCAAGAACTTGCAATAAAACTTATTATATATTATATGTTTCAGGACACCGTCCAAATCCTACAGATAAAAGTGAACTGTGCAGGACTTGGACTGGGAAAGAGCAACTGTCAGAAGACATGAACCGGTAAGTATGGAATCCAAGAAGAGATGAAAATGAACTAGAAAAGCGATTTTTTCGTAAAAAGGTAGGATCCTGTAAATGCAGAAATGTTCGCGGTGGATTAATGTTCGTGGTTTTTGCGGTGACCACTTCACCGCTAACTTAAAACCACTGTGAACATTTTTCTATTACACATGTATGTTATTAGACTGCAGTCTATGGTGTTACTGCGAAATTAAAACCACCGCGAAAAGTCCCTTTCCCCACTACCGTGAAATTAAATCCATGCGAACTTAAATGCATTTACATTTTGTACAGTAGTAGTCAAGCAAGTCGCACACAATAATACAATTGACAGAAAGAATAGTCCTACATCATATAAAACCCAGTACAAGGACCAGGGCAGAGAAGGTGCAGGTAGACACCAGAAATACCTGCACAGCTCCAATTTGACCTGCACTAACCTACACAGTACATATGCAGGTGGTATTTCGAGCCCTGGGATATGTTTGCTCGAGTAACTGCTTTTTGGCGTATCTTATTACCTGGATGTCTAACCTTCATCGACCAACCGTACACACTTCTGACACATCTTCAGACAGGATGCTAGAGCTGCATAGTTCCCATTTAGAAACTTTATTTGAAGCAACACAAACATGTTTCGCTAGTACAGTATGTCTTCTTCAGTGTTTGGGTCTCGAATTAGATGCATTCTACAGACAAGATGCATACTCGTAGTGCTGTTTATCACGGGTCAGCAGATTATTGAGTTGCTATTAGAGGAAGATCCTAAAAGATGGTGGAAAAAAATAGTATGTATCAAATGGATGTTTAAAAAGAAAAAGATAAACGTTTTCTATGGGTGTGATCCGAACCTGCAATCTTTGGATTGCAATGCAAACACACAACCACTCGGCCATGGACTTAGCGGCTGATTAAACACAGAGTAGAGCTCATAAGTGATAAAATGCAAGGATTTCAAATCATATGGAATTCAAGTATCATCATATATATGATAAATTTTGTCCTATTTTCTGGAAATGTTATAAGAACAGTTATAACTATGTGATGATAGGAGTTTTCCTCATTGCAAAGATGATTACAAAATTAATGCAACGAAATAAATGAAATATGTCAGAATTTATCTTCCATTCAAACTTACCATTGTCAGTAATGACCTACAAATGTCATTCAGATAAGGATTTTTTCGGGGGAGGTGTTAATAAACAGTCTAATCCCGGAGACTAGACACGACTGTGCATTGATTATACTGGCTGGATGTAATTTTGATAAGGCAAATAGCGAGCCTCCGTCAGATAGACGGCAAGATCAAAGTAACGTCCCCCTTTGTAATGGGAAATTTCAAGGATGGAACATCATACGGCGGAATAGAATGATAGTAAAATCCTGTGATGGATCATTAAGCTAGATGAAAGCCGCAGAAAATTGTGTTCGGAGACGTGGCTGTGACAGTATGTCTTTCAGAGCATCGAACCATCATCCAGCATTGACATACAACAAATGGGTCGAAACCATTACCGGCATATGCTGATAAAGCCTGCCGTATATATATATGAGCCTGGAGCAATATGACTATGAAGTCAGCAGAATTTTCCAGAATTTCCATTTTCTCTTAACAAAAAGCGGGAGAAATACTGTAGGTGGATAGTATTTCTTGTCCTCAGTTGAGGTCACAGCATTAGTAAATTTTATGGATGACATCTTGTGTAGACTAGAAAGGTAACTTTTAAGAGGACAAGAAAATAAGAGTGGGAGATAGAAAAAGCCCCAGATGCCTGAAAATACTGAAGAATTGAATCAACAAAATCAATATGGTATCACATCCAAGTCTTTTATTCCTCAGTGTACAAAATACTTTTCTGAGTCAGGTTGCGCAGTGTGTAAACTGGGGCAAAAATAGGTTGCACAACTGAATTTCAAGTTGCACCACTAATTTCTGGGGGGAAAAGTACAATACATTACTTGTTTGGCTGATATGAAACGGATCTGCCTCAGTCCATTTATTTCTTCCAAGTAAATTGACAACAAAATCGAGTTGTGAGGCTCAAAATCTAAGTTGCACCCTGTGCAACCTGAGTTTAGAAGTAAGTTGCACCAAGCAAAAAGTGGTTGCAATGTGCAAGTGTGCAAGTGGGTATTTTGCACGCTGTTCCTTGATTCAAGAAGTGAAAAAAGTGTTAATTTTTAATAGAATAGCCAGTAGTATCATTACAACAGTAACACTTACAACACTTTTGTCACTTTTTCGACTTTTGAACTAGTTCCATTTCCTACACTGACTCCTCAGGGCTACCTCACTAGTGTCACTTCTACATTCCACTCAAGGCTACAACATCACGTTGACATCATTTTACATTTTTCAGTATTGTGTTGTCAGTATTGTATTGATGTTGTCACTAGGACCATTGCCAGAAGGGAACAAAGTTTCTTGATTTTTCTTCTCTTAACTTTGGTCTAAAAGTCACTGTGTATCATCCACAACATTTACTAGCTGTGGCCCAATGACGGATGTTTGAGTGCAGACCCAGGATAGCTGGAGGAATGTGAATGTTATGTAACGACATTGGCTGCTTTATCTCCAATGTCCAGATCAGATTCGCTCCAGGTAAAGGGTTACCAGAATCTGTCCTGTTGTAATAGAAGCGATGAATCGTCGTAAAGTAGCCCTAAATGACTTTGCTGGAAGGATATCGCTGTATGGCTGCCTTGTGGCCTGAGAGATCTACTAATAAAATCATTTATCCAAGCAATTCTTCTTCTTGCTGAGCACTCTATGTGCAAATGCTTACTAGGTTTATCTTTGTGTAAAGGCACACATTCTATACCATTGTATAGATTGTATAGAAATTGTCATCAACACTGAATACGATTTTTTAGTATCTATGTGATAATCATTATACTCTATTGGCATACATGTAGCTTCTTTTGAGATTCCAAACTTTGATATTAGGCTGCAGAAAGACTTTGCAATAAGTAAGATTATTTTTACAACTTCGGTTGTGGACCAGATTTGAAAAGTGACAATACAATTGTGACAAGTGACAAGTCTTGATATAAAGCAGACATGGGGAGTTATTAATGAAGTTATGAATCGTAAAAAAACAAGAAACACAGGCCCACAAGAAATAAAAGTTGGAGATAAAATCATCACTGAAAATGTTGAAATATGTAACGAGTGTAATAAGTTCTTTGTTGATATTGGTGCTAATCTAGCAAATAACATCACAAGTACAAACCAAGATCCGATAAGCTACATCAAGGCCCCTACAAATTGTTCTTTATCACTTTTTGAGCCAACCACGAACAAAGAAGTAGAGGACATTGTTTTAAACTTAAAAGACTCCGCCGCTGGTTATGACGAAATTAAATCTAAAGCCCTAAAATCGGCCCTTCCTTACATCCTTACTCTTCTAACTCATATTCTTAACATGTCGTTACAAAGTGGAGATGTTCCAAACGGAACAAAGATTGCAAAGGTTATACCTATATTCAAGGGGGGAGACTCGACTTCATTTAGCAATTATCGACCGATCTCAGTCTTGCCCAGCATCTCAAAACTTTTCGAAAGGCTAGTTTACAATTGATTACTAAAATATCTTAACACAAATAATATCCTATATAAACATCAATACGGTTTCCGTAAAGGTATATCCACCCCACTTGCTCTTATTCAACTAATAGACAAAATATCCACTGCCATTGACAAAAATGAGTATACAATTGGAATATTTTTAGATTTATCCAAAGCCTTCGATACCGTAAATCATACCATACTCCTCCGAAAATTAGCTGCATACGGTGTTACTGGCACTGCACTGAACTGGTTCCAAAATTATCTAAATCATAGGAAACAATACGTAACTTTAAATGGAGTTAAATCTACATACAAGGAAATTCAATGTGGAGTACCGCAAGGGTCGATTTTAGGTCCTCTATTATTCTTAATTTACGTCAATGATCTGGCGGAAGCCTCCTCAATACTTTATTTTATACTGTTTGCCGATGACACCAACATATTCCTTTCCCACAAGAATTTTGACTCTCTGATACAACTGGCTAACCAAGAATTGCGCAAAGTAGCTACATGGTTTGAAGCCAATAAATTATCAATAAATACTAAAAAAAACAAATTTTCTCATTTTCTGTAGCAAGAATAAAAGCTATGATATTAATAAGGCCAAAATTTTCCTACAGAATGTTCCTATAAAGCAGGAGAAACAAACTAAATTTTTGGGAGTAATTATAGATGAAAAATTAAATTGGAAAGCCCATGTCTCCGCCGTAAGTAAAACAGTTGCTAAAACAATTGGTGTTATTGGGAAAATCAAACACAATATTCCTCTAAAGTCCCTTTCAACTATTTACAACAGCCTTATATACCCGTACTTGACTTATTGCAATATAGTTTGGGGATGTGCGTGCCATACAACACTTCACCCACTTACAACTCTACAAAAAAATTCACACGAATGGCCACCGCCTCTGATTTTCTTTCACATACAGCCCCTTTATTTCTAAAATTGAAAATATTGAATGTGTTTGATATAAATAAGCTACAAATTAGTATATTCACGTTTAACTATCTTTCTAATAATCTCCCCGATATGTTTAAAATTTTCCTAATCCCTAATTCACATGTACACAATTATCATACCAGGCAAAGAAATCTACTCCATATCCCTCTCTTTCGAACATCATTAGCGCAGTCCACCGTAAAATATAGATGTGCCACAATCTGGAACAGTCTTCCTACAAATATAAAAAACACTTCTTCCCTCCTTACATTTAAAAGTGCCCTGAAAACATATCTCATAAACGACCCTAGCCCCTTATAGAAATATTTATCCTATCTTAATTCATATTGCTATTATCATTTGATTTCATTGATCACACATTTTCTTTTTTTGGATTACTATAACATAAGACTGAGTTAGTTACTTCTCCTTGCTATTTATTGATTCACTAATCATATATCTTTTGTTGTATTATTATAACATATGATTGTGTTAGTTACTTATGTTTGTTATTTATTGATTTCACTGATCGTACATCTTTTGCATTATTCTAACGTGCTAGTTCTTTCTTTGTATATTATGATTTCATTGATCATACGTTTTGTATAAGCATAGAGGAGGAGGGCACAGCATAAACCGTTAAGGTTTTTTCCCTCCTCCTGCACCTGTTTTATATTTTATTCTCTTCTGTATTTATTATCATTTTGTATGTGCAAACTGAATAAACAAACAAACAAACAAACAATCATATACAGTACGTCTGTTTTGTAGAACTACAATGTGTTTCAAAGCTAGACAGCACTCGTGGCTTTTTCCAATTGTGAAAAAAAATGTTATTGAAAAATGGTTAATGACCTGTCCCACATACCGGTAAACGTAATGAAATTGTTAATGAACTGTTTCACATAGCAACATAACAAAATGGTTAATGAACTGTCCCACATAACAAACATAGCAAAATAGTACTTAAATTGTACTTAAGTTAAATAGAATAGAGAACGTATGTCATTTTGTAGTATAATGTAGTTTGTATGGAGAAGAGAGAAATGAACTGTATAGGTTTGTTTATACACTTAAGTTCTGTAGAAAAATTCATATTTCTAGTGAAACTAGACAAACCATCGATCATATAACATATTGATTCTATTCTTTTATCTCCACCATAAGGCCATGTTGATTTGATTATATGGATGACATCCCCCGGGAACTCCAAAACTGATGCGAGCGAGCGAATAAAAAAAAAGTTTGGCCAAAAAAAAAGTTGCCTTCAGTATGAAATCAAAGTGGCCAGGAAGGTTGAACATAGGACTAAACACACGTATGGTATACCAACAGTTAGGTGTAGGGACCAGTACATTATACGGGTGCAAAACATTTTTTTCTTCTTTGACCAATCCGAAAAAAACAGACCTGAAAAAAACAACAGAGGAACAGGTTTCGCCAATTAAAAAATGGACACACTATGTCGGCAGCCATTTGGGGTCTAACCGGGGGACCAAGAAGACAACAAGAGCGAAGTCAAGTAGAGTTTATAGTCAATTGCACCAAGTTTCTACAGTCAAAGGTACAGAGACAGTTAGCCTTTATTACATGGAGATGGGATTTTAAAATGCAGTGGGAGTCCAATAATCCACCAAACAGATTCCTTTGTAGCAAAATTGACCAATTACCATTGTTTTGAGTATTGCCAGTTCTCAAGTTTCCACAGACAATCAGGTCCAGGTTCATGTCTGGACCTGGAAATGATCGTCTGGACCTGAATTTTCTGTACTGGTACCTCCCCCAACCAACAATAGATTTTTTTTTCTTTCTGTCCTTTCACATTTTATTCTTTGACTTTAGATTCATTTTGGCATTCTATGACATTAGTTATCTGTTTTCTGATACTTTTTTTTAAATCTACGGAATATTTGTGCTCATTTTACAGCTGCTTTGCACAATTTATTGTGTGGTCGAAAACTTTTTTTTTTTTTGGAAATGGCCGAAAATTGGTGCGAGCGCGGATGTCATCCATATAATCAAATCAACGTGGCCTAACTCAAAAGTGAGAAGTTGTATTTTTCTAACATTAGTTGTATGTTTTATTTGTTAAATGTATTTCTTCAAAATGTCTTGTTGTGACATGTACTTAGCCTGGTGCAATAAAGGTCTTCATTCATTTGTTTGTTTGTTCATTCATTCATTTGTTTGTTGATGAACTGTCCTACATAACAAACTCTTTGTCTTGCTCTTCTTTCTGACTGTCTGTAGGATGAGCGATGATGTCATGGCTTAAGAACAACATGACAGAGCCTTTTAATGAACCACATAACAAACATAATAAAATGGTTAACGAACTGTTAAGTTAAAGTTAAAGTTGCCCGTGCATCTATGCAGATGCCTAGGGTGATGCCCATCTCCACTTTGAAGCCCTTGGGCCACACATTTACAAGTGCAAGTCACTACAGCAGGGGGCTGGTCTGCTGGTAGTGATGTGTGTTTAACTTCCATACTCTTTCTCATTAGTGTTCAGTGCTAAGCAGAGAAAGCAGCATGTGCCATTTTTAGTCTTACTGTAGGTATGACTCGGCCGGGGATTGAACTCACGACCTACCGAATGCAAGGCGAGCACTCTACCCACTCGGCCATTGCACCGAACTGTACCACGTAACAAACTCTTTGTCTTGTCCTTCTTTCTGACTGTCTGTAGGATGAGCGATGATGTCATAGCCTGTGGGCAACATGACAGAGCCTGTTAATGAACAAACATGATAACAAACTGTACCACGTAACAAACTCTTTGTTGTCTTGTTCTACTTTCTGAAAGGATGAGCGATGATGTCATGGCTTAAGGACAACGTGACGGAGCCTGTGATGTCATCCATGGCGGGGATTTTCGCGCCGCGGAACAGCCTGTCCATCACCAACTCCAAGGGCCTGCTGAACGCCCCCGGAGAGAACAACTGCTTCCTCAACAGCGCAGTGCAGGTCAGCCTGCTCTCTTTATTACTTTGGAATTCACTTACAGTACTTACTTTATATTAAGTAGTTAGGTCTATGTCGATTTGATTATATGCGTGACATCCTGTAAGAACCCCAAAAGTGATGCGAGCAAGAAAAAAAACTTTCTTCCGAAAAATTTGCCTTTCAATGAAATTTGAGGTCAGGAAGGATGTATATCTAACGACCTAACAAACACAGAGTACGGTACGCTATCAGTTGGAAAGTGCCTCTTGCTGGGTGTACAGTAGCTAAGTGCTATTTTGTACTTGATATACATAGAGATTGTGTGGTATGAGGTTGTTGGCAATTTTTTTTCTCACGATATAGGATAAATGTCCTCAACAATGAATGGCCTTGTTGCATTTCCTGTAGGTTTACTGGGAAAGTGCCCATGTCACTCACACTCACTCACACATGTAAGACATATTGACATTGCGAACAGTGTAATGAAATAGCGAGACCTTACGTCCCGATGCTGCCACTATGCAATCTGTCGTACAAGATACGAAGAGTGACATCTGCAGATCTGTTGCTTTCTGCCAGGTGGCGCTGTGCCAACTTTTTAAAACCACTTCAAGAAGAATGTCTTGATGTCTGATCTGAAAGCTTTGATCATTTATTTCCCTGATTATGTGTTAAGTTTTAGTGATCAGGTAGCTGGTGTGAGCAGAATTATATATTAAGACAAAAATGTCAGAAAATACCAACTGCATGGGGGAAAAGTGCGAGTACATGTATATTATACATGTAGATAATCTTAGATAACCTTTCTATGTACTTGAGTTAACCGCACCAGATGGTACACAGGGCGACCCCCATCTTCGTCTCAACAGCCCTTGGGCCACACAATTTTCTGCAATAATTATTATTACAGCAGGAGGCTAGTCCAGAGGCAGTGGTGTGACTGTATGTTCATCACCAGACTCTTTCCCAATTGCTGATTGCTATAAGCAGAGAAAGTAGTATCGCTTTTATTAAGTCTCTGGTATGATTCGGCTGGGGATCAAACTCATGACCTACCGAATGCAAGTTCTCCACTCCACCTGTCTGGTGTACATGAGATGACTACTGATACGTGCACACAGCTCACAGAGGGAATGCCATTAACAAAAAGCTGTCGTTTCACTGTGTGGACACGAGACTCTAGTCAGTCCTCGGAGCGCACTAAATTTTACAACTCTTGCTGTAAGGTTAACACCATTGCTTCTCATCAGGGAAACATTTGTAACAATCCGGTGGTTGCTATTTGCGATGTTCTCGCTCTTGCAATGAAACAGCTTTAGGAAATTGAGGAAGTTTTGTTCAGGTTAGTCCTGTGACGCATTGATCTCTGTTGACATTTACACAGTCAGTACTTTAGGAATGTATTAGTTTTCACTCACAGGGCTCGAAATACTTTTTTCTGCATACCTGCACTGGTGCAGGTAACATTGAAAATTACCTGCACCCGACAAATTTTACCTGCACCACTCTAAATATAGGAAGTAAGGATCATACTACAATTGTTCAGGAACCATTGCTATTTTTTCTTTTATACTTTATAGATGGTAACAGTCAATGCAGCTGATAACAATGCATGCACACCTACATGATAGTACATTTTATGTATTAAACCCAGTACATAGACCCGTGCAGGCCAGGTGCAGGTAGACACCAGAAATACCTGCACAGCTCCAATTTTACCTGCACTAACCTGCATATTAATTTAATTATGCAGGTGGTATTTCGAGCCCTGCAGTTTGAGTACTTTAGGAATGTATTAGCTTTCACTCACGTGCAGCGAAGGTGTTACAGTATCAAAATGAAAAGATTCCATTAGTGAGGCCTTGACATTTGAGAACACCTACAGTTCATATGCAAAGCGATCCTTTTATACCATGATCGCTTCTTTGTGGGTGTCCAATTACGTATACTGCATGAAAGGCAAATGTATATTAATTGATTTCGTGGTGACAATTCACAATCATGTTAAACTTTCTGTCCTGACAAGCAGAAGACTCTAACTATGGTATTAAACTTATTTTGCACTGTTGCTTGGTAATGCATATCTTTTAGTTAAATAGTGATAGGATATCTTTTAGTTAAATAGTGATAGGATATTTTTGTCTACCACATTATATTGTTGTTGCCAATACCTCTGTAATTGATTATGAACTAAATGCTTATCTGTTTTACATCCATTAAATGTTCAGACAGGTTGGTAAGATAAAACTTATAAGTACGAAATGTATCATGAACAGTGATCAGGAAGGATATACACACAGTCACATTTCAGTCAGTGTTCTTAAGAATTAGATGACAATAAGGGGTTAATGCCCCGGCCCGAGGTGTATATGGTGACATAATCCCTGGTCAGGTGCGATAACCACCGAATAAACCGCCGAGTGAGCGTAGCGAACGAGGTGGTTTATGAGGTGGTTATCGCACCTGACCAGGGATTATCTCACCATATACACCGAGGATAAGGCGGGGCATTAAAGTTATTATCATATAGCCTACCCAAACTTGCAAATTCCTGTATGACGCATAGATCCCTTGGTACTATACGTGTGAATTCCTTTGTCGAATTTCTGAAAGTTCACATTTGGTACATACATATGTAAGGAGATTACAGATTGCATTTTGAAACCAAAATTTCCGCAGAAAATATTCGAAACATTGCAGGCTTTTTAGAAAAACAAAACTCATTATCAATGTTAACAGAAGGAGCCATTCCCCCTTGCAGTCTGCTCCGGCATATGTTTTGCTCCTTTTTATTGGCCAATGCCTGCATATACCTTTCTTTCGTTCCTTTTGATTGTCAAAATGAATTAACACCCGCACCGGTGTTAATTCAAAATGAATTAACACCACTGGTGTTAATTCAAAATGAATTAACACCACTGGTGTTAATTTGCACCTGCCTGGCCGGAATCGAAGTGTTACGGTGTCATAACCAACGTGGAACGGGGCCTTCTGATTGGTCCGCGGCGCCTGGCTATATGATAATTTATTATAATGATTGATACTTGACAACATATGATTATGTATAATTGTTAATGTTGAATGTAACTGCTATCTCATAACTTACCAGATCTGTTCTACCAAGTATTCTTCTTCTTTTGTCATTCTCATTAAGAGGAAACACTGTGCTTTTTCAAGTAGCTATAGTACTGGAATACTTCTTTGCAGCGGCTTGAATTTTTAGCCAAGAAGAGTGTCTTAGTTTTGATTTGCAGACATTTGAGCCTAACACCTGAAGCTCCCTCATACATGGGGCCATTGGCCTTACGTCACCATCCAAAATTATCGTTGCAATCCCTTTCAAGATGTCCTAGTTGGAGCAGACGATGTTGAGAGTCTTAACTGTTTCCAGTCTTTATCCATCACCCAGATTACCTGTATGTCATGAGTCCTAACATAGCAAATCTGTCTTAACCATCATAAGTGGATGCTAATGCCAGTTCACCTTTAGCCATGGACTTGCCTGTATATTCCCTTGTTTTTAGATTTAAAACAGTATTCAGGTATATGGAGTCGACAGACGCCGGTTTGAAATTGCAATATTTCATAATGCGTGTATTTTGAAACCACCGTCCATAAAGTTGATAGCGAGACAAAATACCCAGTTTTTAAAAACAATCTTTATGGATACCCTGTGGATAAAGGCGAACTAGCGTTACCTGAAATATATGACTAGTATCCTTTTTATAGAGTTCATGCAGTAACTGTTGCCTGATTTATTTCATTTTTATCATAAAATTGAATATGTGAAGGGCCTTATATGTTCTAATAGTGCATGTATCACTTGTCCAGGCCCTGAAAGGGGAAGACCACTGACAGCATTTGTCTCCTGTTGTCAACCTGTGTGTTATATGGGTGTGATATATGAGTGCACAACATGGTTGTAGCCAACACCCGTCCTTTTGCGGAATTTTGCAGATGGGGAAGGAAAATTTTTTTTGCTCATTCCTTCCTCTGTGAGCAAAATTGAACCCTCAAAATGCAGGAAATAGTGTTTCAGAGGGTCTAGATTTAAAAATTTTCCTCGGGAGTATGCCCCCGGACCCCCCTATAGGAACGCTGCGCCAAAGCCATTCAAAGTCGAGGGGACGGAACATGATTTCGGGCTGGCTGCAACCCTGCTACACAATATTCTAGTATCTTGACGGGGACAGTGAAAAGATTTCTTTCTGTGCACATTGAAGAATATGCCCTTATTGTGAATTCCCTTCACGTTGGACATGAAGCCCAGACTGAGGCGTTCAATGAGATGCAAAATGTGATCTTTGGCAGACGTAAAACCACTCGCCTTTTGTAGTACGACGTTACGCCTGACTCTGTGGTGGGACTCACACACCTGATTAGCATCAGCATTATAGAATCATGCTTTTGAGGTGTTAATCTTCTTTGTTTCATTAAAGGAATTACAAGTTTTTGACAGTTTCATCCTATGATGATGAAAGTATTCTACAATGTAAGCCACACCAATTAATATTGTTATAATACTATTACCATATCTGGCTCTTGCCCAAGCTTACATTCCTGGAATCCTATAGAATATCAGGTTTACTTAAATTATGGAGTATAAAAGGAGTTGTCACTTCCTGTCTATTGTTATTGATGTAATAGATTTGGTTGCAGAAGTTGATCTAATTATGATAAGACATGTCACAGACACACATGATGCATAGTTTTAAATCACCGATTGTACATGTATCACACACCATCTCATTTAAAATTGACTGATCTTTATATGATACCTCGGACTACATTTTGTCTTCTGTAATTAGCTTCATTTAACTGATTATTAGCTCAATGAAAAATGGAGGTATATTTTTAATCTGTTTGTGCGCACGTCCAGGGATATATATCTCCCAAACCGCTGGATAAATTGCGATGGTATTTGGTAGGTGGGTAGGTGGTGTGAATGCAACAGTCATTTTTCTGCCTCCTGGTGGTTGACCTTGGTACTGCAGCATTCCTGTTTTTGTATCTTTGGTCTTGGACATGCCATGGCCATGTTTGCATTATTCTATCTATAGAGTAGCATGTGTGATAAAAATTACCCAAGTGTTGAACGAACAACTAGAAATGTGTGTGTGTTGTGCGTGTTTGGGGGGTGAGGGGTGGGGTGAGTGCAGAGGCAATCATCACAGTGGTTGTACTGAAAAATCAAATTCCTGGCCATTGCATGCAGGCATTTTGTCACCTTCATAATCCATTGCATGAATATTTGGAAATGTATCATGTCATGTTTGCATCATTCTATCTATGCTTTAGAGATGAATATATAGTGAGTGAGTAGCATGCGTGATACAAAATACCTGAGTGTCAAACGTACATCTAGCAAGCATGCTTGTATATGTGTGTGTTTTAGGGGGTGGGGAGAGGTGTGCAGAGGCAATTGGGGTTGTACTGAAAAATCAAATTCCTGGCCATTGCATGCAGGCATTTTGTCACCTTCATAATCCATTGCATGAATATTTGGAAATGTACATGTATCATGCTGTAATGATATTTTCTTTCTTTTTGTTTCATCCACCATCATTTGAGGTTTGGCTTTGAGCAACTTCCCTCGGTGCCCCTTCGATGTTACAGTCAGGGACGATAGATTTAGAGTGTGCTTGCTGTTTGTTCCAAAAGTCATAGTCACTGGAACATGACTAAAAGGTGCACACATCAGTCAAATTTCACACTGAAGCGAAATATCACGTTTTCCCCATAGTTGGAGCGCTCGCCAGTTATCTCGGGCACAATGAGACGTTGATCCTGCATGACCTCGAATATTGGAAAACGGTCGTTTGTTACAAGGAAAATAGTCTGTTTCTCCATCACACTTTAGAGGATGTATGCAGGGTTGGACACAAAATTGATGTGTCCAGTTTGATTGATGGAGTTGAGCAAGCTGTACTCCATTGTCAAGAACGGTTTTATTGTGCATCGAAACCAGCCAAACTTACTCTCTTAAACTGTTAACTTCTTTCTTTAGTTGTTTTAACCTCTTTCTGTGCAAAGTTTAAATTGTAATCACTTTCTAATGCAATAAAGTTGTCATGATTATCAATGAATAGACCAAACATGGCATTGGTATCTGATTCAGTACTATTACGGTATGTTTCATATCTTTTTCATTATGTATGTATTAAAAATACATGATTGTACATCATTTTTGTTTATGATGTTGTGGACCAACATCCACTTGTATATACAGTCATCATCATCAAGTTTATCTCCATGACCCAACCAGGTACATGTACTCATGCAACAAATATCCAATCTCTTTTCATTTTGTATGTTCAGATCTGTTTTCTTTTAAATCTGATACTATTACAGGTTGCAAAATATCCCGGTCATAAAATCAAGGATCACACAAGTCCAGTTTTGGTTGCACAACTGTTTAACTTTAACCCAGCAATTGCTTCAGTCTAGCAGAAAAAGGGCCCTAAGGACATAGATGCAATGTTGTGTATGAAGTACTGTATCCACCCTGGTATATTAGCATTATAGACCATGCCCGTACCATCAGTCATACACTGTAACTGGGAATGATTTCTGCCTCCTACGCCGCATGCATAACATTAACAACGCCTCCGCATCGGCGCCCCCTCTTCACCAGACAGTGATTCCTGAGCGACCGTTGATCAACAGAAATTAGACTTGTTCGACCCTTGATTTTTTTTATATTTGGGTCAGGGCTGTTTGCGGCTTTGAATTTCTATCCGTCTAACTCACTGTTTGGGAGGCCATGTTGTTAATTTTTGCTCTTAAAACTGTCATTTCAAGCTTGCAAATTTGTCATCAATTTCATGTTATGAAGTTAAGATTTTTTGGACGAGCAGGGTAGAAAAAACAAACAAGTAGTTATGTTGGATTGGCCTGAAATTAAAATGTTATGAATTACAAACACTTGCGTTCTAAGCGTTATGTTGCCCGGATGCACTGGGTATGTATAACCTGCCACTTTTTGCAACACGGGCAATATGTCATGTAACTATGTGAACGTGTGCACGATCGACTATGGATATGGTAGGGCCTAGGAAAAAAATGGTGTGTCTCCTGTTTCCCGACCTACCCTAGAGAAACCTGCTGACCCTAGACTTCTTCCTGGGTAGACATTAGAGTCCCATGGTGTGCAGTTAGAATTTTTATTCAGCCGGCTTCTATTCAAGTAAAAAGCTGCTTGTCCAATGCTAGATTAAAGTTTGACATTGTAGATATAAGCGTCCTCATACATTTCATTATACCTGTCAAATGTATGTTTTGGCCAAAGTCTAAGAAAAAGGATTGAAAAATAATCCCTACATATCAACCCTCCTTTTTTCGGGACTTAAACAGGAAACACAACACTTTTTTCCTAGGCCCAAGGAGAGAATATGGAATGTGTGCATGTGGAGGGGTCACTGCTGTGGGTGAACGGTTTGGAGTGTGAGGTTACTGTTAAGTAGTACATTTAGCTGACCTTAGAATGGTATTGTTCTCCATACGGAGTTTTATGGAATCTGCATTACAATAACTCTTCATGCGTATCATAATGGTATGTATCATCCGCATAATAACCAAGAAGAAAAGTTGCACAGTATAATTGTGTCAGATTGACTTAGTTTAGAAAAAATCCCATTGAAAATGTATTGCACCCCGTTTTTTTTTTGCTTAAAACACGTAATGTACACATGTAAGGCTTTTGGAGTGTTTTTACACTATGTACCACCCACACAAATGTTACAATTAACAATTGCAAAAAGGTGGGGAATGGCTCATTCTGCTTGCATAAACACTTTTATTAAGTCTAATTATTTCATTGTATGATAGTGTCAAAATGACTTTAGAAAAATCCCATTGAAAAAAGCATTGCACCCGATTTTTTGCTTAAAACACGTAATATAAGGCTTGTCTCTAAGATTTCAGATGGGTGTGCAAATTGAACCATGATCATGAGTTGTTTTTGCTCTGAATGTTGATTGATGAGATGGATATGCTATAAATGCATATAAGTTTGTTGGTATTTAATTTTGTGGTAAGGCTACACCAATTTGATATGTTGATTCTCAGATTTTAAAATTGTTTTTTTTTCCCCAAAAAACCTTAACTGGAAAAACATAATGACAATGAAGCCTGAGGACCAGGTTTGTGCCTTGGTGCACTCAGTTTATGTGTTGAATACAGTCATGTTCAAGTTTTTCTCCACACCCTCTATGTGTGAGTTGAAATTGCATTAAGGTGCACTCTCACTGCACTTGCGTCAAGCTGTAAGGCTACACCAATTTAATTTGTTGGTTCTCAGATTTTGAAATTCTTTTTTTCTCAAAAACGCTTAACTGGAAAAACATAATGATAATGAAGCCCGAGGACTACAGTCATCTTCAAGTTTTTTCTCCATACCCTCTAGTTTTATGACGTTGTCTTGCTATATGTCCAGTTTTATAAATCCAAGAACCAAGAAATGAAATTGGTGTGGCCTCAGAGTTGTTTTTGCTCTGAATGTTGATTGCTGGGATGGATTTGCTGTTAACATCATCCACAAAAACATTCCTGTCTCTGGTGCTGAAAGTTTGGTGCATGTAATTTTGCAGTAAAGAGAAAATTTAAGCATTTGCAGTGGTTTTGAGTTTGTTGTAGTGGTATAATCACATAAGCTAAGGGCACAACCGGCCGTGCGTGCAATTTTTCTGTACGTTTTTTTGGGAGGCCACGTCCGCCACGTATTTCTGAAAACGTTCAGGCTGTACAGGACAGGTGCGTTGCCTGTACTGGCATGTACGGGGGATGAATCCGCAGCCCGATGACACACGTAAAGTTCTACGGCGTGTCTGCGTGCTCCAAAATCCGTCGGATTCCCTACTAGTTGCTACGGAGGCGGCACTTACCACTTACGGATCCCAAAAGATTGCCCATGTTTTGGCACGTAGACAGCACGTATTTGCACGAACGGCGGGTTGTGCCCTTAGCTATACTGCTGTATACAGTTACTGTAATGGAAAAAAACAGGCGACAGTCAGTCAGAAACCTGGGTACCATCCTATTTCTACTGGGGCTCCTTACACTCGCTCACCTAGGGAAGCAAGTGTTAGGAGCCCCGGTAGAAATAGGATGGTACTCAGAGTATGAGAAAGCATCATTGTGTACTAATCTTTTTACTATTATCTCAGGGGTCTAGCCAGCGTCCGTTTTTCCGTCAATTGACGGAAATTTGCTGCGTCTGACGGAAAAATTTTAAAACCAATCCGTCAACTTTGACGGACAAAAATCCTTGGTGGAAGCTACAGGCGGCTTGGGGACGCCGTCCACGGCTGTAAAAGCCACACACTGTTTGTTTTGCTATTGTTATGATTGTTGACAATGTGTGTCGGTGCCCTTTCGCATACGATAATCTCATTAAAACCGGTTTTTCAAGGTCTCGGTTCAGTCCTTCTAATTAATTTTCGCGGTTTTCGCGACGATTGTAATTGGCTGACGGAAAAAAATTTCGAGCTGGCTAAAGCCCTGTATTATCTGATGGAAAACTTGCAAGTGAGTTGAAATTGCATTAAGGTGCACTCTCACTGCACTTGCGTCAAGCTTGCGTCACTGCTGGGTTTGAAAGATACTCAACAAATTTCAGAAATAAAGAATAGATTTTCTTACTTTTTGTGCATTTAGTCGTCTTCTAAGTCATACTTACGTATTACGCAATATCTAAATTTTAAAAAATGGGAGAAAATAACAAAACAGTGACGCAGTGAACGAACCCCGCAGTCACGCAAGCTTGACACAAGTGCAGTAAGAGTGCACCTTTATCTGGTTCCTTGCTCCCAGTGATTTAGGTAATCATGCTGTTTTTATGAGACATGTAGTAGAGTTGCTTTCCCTGTGGTCTATCTATTCAACTCGTGGACCATAATATCACGTAATAAGACGACGGAACAAACCATCGTCAGCAGGTACTCTTGGAACCTTTCACGTCAAGAGAGTGCGGAAGGATTCGAGGGCTGTGCTTTTGAAAAAAAAAAACACATCTTAATCAGTTCAATACAGGTAGCGAGAGTAAATTGTCTTTCCTTGTGGAAAGAAAATAATTTCAACGTCAAGCCAGGTTTGGTATCTCACCACCTGTGAAATCAATAGGTCCTCTGCCAAAGCCTTCCTGACGTCTTTCGTAGGGTTTGTGACGCACATGAGGAGGATGAAGAAACGTGCTGGCCTATCTACACATCTCCAGCAGTTCTGCTGAGGGAAAGGGGCACCGAAGTGTGCTCCAACTGCTCTGTGGAGCAGTATTTTACGTTGTGTGTTACGAGGACGTGGGAAAAGTTCAGTAGTCAGTAGTCCTCCCATAACTTAGCCTAGTATCAGTGCTTGGAATACTTTCTTTTAGCTAGGTTGCTCACGCAGCAGCCTGAGTCAAAAGCCAGGCTGCACCATCAACATTTCAGGTTGTCCCACTTTCAAGTTACGGTATTTAACTTTCTTCAAATTAGCTGCTTATCCATTATCTTTCTTCCAGTTACATGCAACTACTTATGATAATTGTTTCATCTTATCAAGAAAGAATAAGCTTATGAATGTAGGGGAAAGCAGTGCTCCAACTGCAAAATTTCAGGTTGCGCACTGAGCTACCTGGGTTTAGAATTAAGTTGCAACAAGAAAATGTTGCAAACTGTATAATTTGGCAACTTATATTTGGACTCACCAATTTAAGTTGTTGGTTAATGTACTGTGTGTGTATGTTTGTGCACTACCCTTCACTATTTACTAGTTGCATTGGAAATTGGGTGCAATTTTTGGTGCATGAAAGCTCATGTGCATAAAATATTTGCTTCTTCTCTGCGGAAATTTAATGCCGTAGGATGCTGCGACGTGCATTTTCCATCCTGTCAGAGCTAAATGTAATCATAAACTATTGCCTATCTCCAGTGTCGCTCCATAAACACCAAGATTCCAAAGTGGCATTGCCTTTTCTTCCTGTGTTCATTTCTCATGGCCGTCAGTACCGTATGCCTTTTACGGGCGAGTCATGTAGCTTGCTTTCCTTGCTCTTCCGCCCTCCAGCTATCCATTCATCAAGATGATGATAGTGCAAGGCAAGCCAAGTGTCCTAAAAAATCCTAAAAGTTCCTAAATAGAAAACCCACTTGGGAAGCGTAATCCACTGCCATTGTAAGATTTCACCCCGTCTCACAATAGTTAAGGGTGCTAAATGATAATAATAATGATAATCTTTATTGCATGTTCATGCCCATAGGCTAAATGTACAAGACCACTAGTGGTCTTAATGGATGAAAAGGAAAAACAGCTAAACTTATACTGTAATTTCATCTAGACTAATGGAAAATGATCTAAAATATCAACTAGAAAAAACATCATAATGCTATCGTTGATCTAATCTTTTTTCTCCCTTTTTGAAACATACAGATACATTGTATGTTTACATAATAACTAAAATAAGTATTCTGCTCAGACATTTTGAAAATGTCATTTTGAAAATGTCTGAAATCTAGAATGTTCCTTAACTTAAGGCAACTACCTTGCTTGAGTAACTGCTATTTGGCGAACCATAGAACAGTTTGGGTATGACATTTAATGATGATTAAACGAGTCAAGGGCTTGTGGTCTTAATTTGTTCAGACACCCCACTGACCTTAAGTCAGTTCTGTGCCCTATATTTTCGAGATTAGAGTAACATTTCATGTGTAACAAGGCAACCTGTAGCGTTGGAATCCAATTTCATGTTTATGGTTCGAAAATAAATGAAGGCACTTCTGTATACCCATTAAAGTGGCCTCTATAATCGAAACGTCCTACCAGATATCTTAACTTTGCAGACATTCCATTAGTCGTTATGATTAAGGACTAGTCGGGAATGCTAATTAGAGTTAAAGGGACATTTTTGTCGAGTGATGTTTTGCTTAAACACACACATATGCACGTTCATATTGCTACCATGACTGATTAACCATGCTTCAGTTGATTTTAGTAGAAAGGTCAAGATATTCAGAATTTGCTGTAGCGCAGGTCACTGTCCCAAGTAGACAGTTATTGTAATAATCTTACATATAATTTGTAATTTTGGACAGCAAATGTCACAATGTTCCTACTGCAAACGATGAAAATGAAATACATTGAAATCTACAGTGTAGACATAGTTGATTAGGCGTCCAAAGGATAATGGTCGAGACACAAGGATTTTTTACATTTTTATTCATCCCCGAAGAACATTGGAACCTAGTATTACATGTAGGTTATTCATGTTCAGGCTTGAAGTTCGTTATTGGGAATAGATGTACTGGTGTCCCAATAAAGTAGAATGTCAGAAAAACTTGTTTAGGCTATATTGATTTGATTATACTATAGTTAGTCTAAATTCATCAGGAATATGAATTTGGTTATAATTAGGGAAACATATTTAAGTTCATCCCACCCTCCACAGGACAGGGAGCCTATGTTTGAGCTTAACTTTCTAGCATTTTGGACCTGGCGCTATGTGACATACTGTTAGCTTGTGTAATTCAAACAACAGGGACATCAACATAGTCTTAACTTATAGAAAAATGTTAATCTTTCCTTCCAACACTGTAATAACTGTAGGGACTTACCCCTAAATTTTCGGTCAATCTCCGTCAACCTTGTTCCGTCCGGCCCGTAGAATTGACCGAATATTTAGGGGTAAGTCCCTACAGTTATTACAGTGTTGGAAGGAAAGATTAACATTTTTCTATAATGTGTTTTACCAACACAGATGAACCTTCATGCATAGTCTTATAGAATTGGGGCACTTTTTATTGCGACCTACTCACATTAGTAGGTCCGGTGCTTGTTTCGTGAATTTGCAATCTCAATGAGTTGGATACCAAATAAAAGAAAATTACACAAGCATTCCAGTGGTATATAATACATTGAAATTGATGCAAAAACCACGGAAATATGCTCAACCGAAGTTGATATTCCAAACTTTTTGTGCTGAGTTTATGTACTCACTTAGTTTCTGAGAGGACTTCCTGTAACTCTAGATCTCAAAGCCAGAACAAAGTCATGTTATTATAGTAATAACCTGTGGTTATCTTGTAGCATTTTCTTGGGGAGCTTGAGGCTGCTTCCTCTCGTCTTGTCTTGTCTTAAGAGTGGGTAGTTTTGGCATGTCTGCTTGCTTGGACGATGATGCATGGAGCTCACTACCTTAAAAGTAGTCATTCTGGAATATTCCAAGTTACGTCATTGGTGACTCCTCTCAGGCAGGGTTGTAGCCAGCCTGAAATCATTTTCTGTCCCCTCGATTTTGAATGCTATTGAGCACCCAAGGCACAAGACGTCGCAACGGGGGCATGTTACCCTGGAAAATTTTGAAATCTAGACCCTATTTTGAGGTGTAAATTTTGCTAGTAGTAGACTAAGCTGTTCAACGGCATCTGTCTTGGTGAATAATTACACAAGGGAGACAGTTTTATTATATCTTTACGTATCAATTTTTGTCGTCACAGAGGACGGAATGGGCAAAATTATTTTCCGTCCCCAGCTGCAAAATTCTGTCAAAGGACGGAAGGACGGGCACTGGCTACGAGTACAACCCTGCTCTCAAGGCATCACTACCTACTCCCAGCCTACCGTATATGCCACTGTTCATAGCCATGCATGAAATCTATCATTCCCCACAGCTTGTTATATATAACAAAGATGGTCGTATATATCCATGATGATAATGACAGACTGACAGAAATCCGATAGGCTGACTGTCCAATATAAGATGACCAGGGATTTCATATACTATTTATCTAGTCAAGGATGACCTATTGACATTGAATGGGGAATATCAATCTTTTGTCTTTTGTTGCAAACTGGGCTTGTGTCTAACCACGACTTTCAAAATTCTTCAGCTTATGCCAATGTTTATTTTGTTGTTGTACATAATACATATTAAAAATGAAGGTATTGCTTTGGTGTGTTTGTGTTTCTGGATATTTGTAGTCAGCGTAACTTCAGAACCTAATTTGGATGTATTGTAAAGTTATGATATTTGGTTTGAGGTTAGAGGTTGCATCTTCCTTATTTGATCATTATGTTTTTCCTCTACATTCACCCTAAGTTTTCAACAGGTTGTTACCTGCAAAGTAATGAGCTGATATTTTTTGTGGATATTTGAGAAAATTTTCAAACATTAATCTTATTATGATTTGAGTTATGTCCCTTGTTTCTAGGTGTGGCGGAGAACTTATTGATCACCCCTCGCATATGTGTGTATGCCTGATCGATTCGCAAGGCCGTGCTGATATGTGGTTTCCATAGAACAGAAAACGATTGGATCTTTCGCTATAAATTTTGTCTGCTTCTGTTGGAAAGTATAAATGCAGAAATTTTTGCGGTGGATCTATGTTAGCAATTTTCGCGTGGCCAGTTCACTGCAAACTTAAAACTACTACAAATATTTTTCCATGACAGTAAGAGACTACAGTGCATGGTGCTACTGGGATCTTGAAACCACCATGAACTTTTTCCTGCTACCGCGAAATTAGATTCATACTTAAATGCATTTACAGTATTCAATGCAGAGCTACATCGTATGATGTTAGAAAACTTTTTTATGTGTACTAAATGCTTCATGGATTAAGTCATAATGACTTATTTTCATTTATTCATTTCATTTATTGATCTTTTGGGTGGTTCTTTCAGGTACATCTGTGCATTGTAAATGATTTCCAAGGAATCTGTAGCAAAATCATAATTCATCAGGGTACAAAAGAAGACTACAGTACTTAGCAGATATTTAATGAATGACACGTGCACATTCTTTGGAACTGCAGGGGATATCTCATTGTGTCTAATCTTGCCAAAAATTAAATCTTGGTATTTGAAGAAAGATCTATCAGAATGCATGTCTTGGACATGGACAGTTCTTAAAACATCAAGAAAGAGACAGCCATTTTGTGGTCTGAGAAAAGATCATTTAGATTTACTACATCGTTGCTAACAGCCTCAGTTATGATAAATGCTAAGTTCCAAGGCCTTTGCTACTTGAATGAAGATATAGGAGTAGTGAGACATAAAAAGCAGAAAAATCTAGAAAGATCTGAATGTAATTAATCATTTGATAAACCCAAGTAGTTTCGGTAGAATATAAAGAAACAGCACTGTCATAGAGGCTAAAGAGATGAGATCTTCTTGAATGGAGATATAGGAGTAGCGAGACATAAACACAAGAAAGATCTACAACTAGAAGTATTTTTATTGTTCTATACTGAAATGTAATAATCATTTGATAGACCCACTTAGTTTCCTGTAGAATGTAAAGAAATGGTACATCATGGAGGCTAATGCTTCTTGAATGTAGTGAGACATGAACAGAAGAAAGATCTAGAAGTGTTTTTATTGTTCTATATACTGAAATGTAATCAGTCATTTGATAGACCCTCATATGTACAGTACAATGTAGTATCCTGTGGAATGTTTAAAAAAAACCAGTACAGTCGTAGGGTCAAAAGAGATGAGATGTGTCCAAATTCAGGTGTTGATAGAACGTTTCCCTTGTGCGGTGACATCAATTTTCCAGCCAAGTTGTCGCCACTTGACGAATGGCGTGGATTACCATAAGGAGCATAAGTTATGTTTGCTAATGGGGTGGCAACATTGCATTACGTCTCTTCCTGCCAGGCCCCGCGAACATAAACGCGAGAGTAACACGATTTTTAAGCCTGAACCGTAAATCTCGTCATCACCGCGAGTGTGCGAATCGGAGATAATGTAACAGCCCAGCTCATTAAGTATGCATGGAAAGACTGATAAGTCGTCAACGTAATTGCGAACATTGACTTTATTAGTCGCTGTAGAGGTTGGTGTTCCATATCGTACCGAAATCCAGCAGTATTTACCAAGATAAACCTATGTTCATAAAGGCTGGCTGCAGGTGAAATCTTGTTATCATGAAGGGACCCAAAATATTAAGCACATTACCATGTCTCTCACATCCATCACCGTTACATGAAGACTAACCGCGGAAACTTGATTCCAGAAATATACTGCTTTATTAAACTAAAGTCTCCCTTGAGTTGCTTTTATTCCGTTAGAATTATTGATCATTTAGCGATCACCGGAGCTGATGTCTGCAGCGACATTTTTGGTGCCGGTAAATTCCGTTTGAGTTCCTGTCCAAATCATGCCATCAAAAATCCATTTGCCTGTCAGTTTTTTGTTTAGACTAATTGAAATATGCGCTTGTTTTGGTAGACGATGAAGATGTATCTCCTTGTTGCACCATATCTTTACGCAATTTTCGTCGTTAGCAGTCATTTATTGTAGTATCACATTCAACATCAATTCTACCTTTAAGCTGCGACTGTAATGATATAAAATTGTATTCTCAAGAAAACTATTACTACTTTATTGTTAGTTATATTCCATTGGAATGTATGATCAAATAAATGTTGCAGTCTGGAATGAATTGGACCTCTATTTGAACAACATTCTAGATCTAGAATGGTAGGGTACGGTTCAAAAATCAAATTCAAACATTCTTATTGCTAAAACAGTCAAATCATTTTATTTGAAAGTTGCAAAAATAGATACTACATGTAATGCATGCACAAACATGCAGAACTGGAGAAAGATTCTAACTTTCGGATTCAGACTTGAATCAGTAACTGTTGATGAATTCCGTGGCAAATCATAATTTTTTCGTAGTTTTGGCTGCCAATTTTCCAGGTATCGCTATTGCTATGTATATGTATGTTTTTTTTCCTGATTAGCTTACTAATCATAGCATTTTTGCTGGCACGATTTGGTCTTCCTGTGACCAAGAAGAGACAATTCATTGATTATATGATGGTCGCTTGTTTAGAAATGGGGGCTTCTATTTTGTTGAAACTTGTCACACAGCGGCAGTGCTGAAACATATACTAGAATCCTTCAGGAGAGTTTGAAATCATATTATAATTGATGTATATATATATGTATATCCCCCTTTGAAATTGAATTACGATTGTATATATCCCTCTTTGTGGCTGCCAAATTAAAACACAGTAAAACCCTCCTTTCCACTTCTACTACAAAATTAGATCCCTGTGAAAATCAAATGAATACTGACAGTAATTCGACTTTTATCTTTAATATCAACCAGTTACTTAGCAGAAGATTATTTTCATGATCATTATATTTATTCAACTTGAAATTAATTCATTTTCCGGCTTAGATAAACAGCCTGCTATCCAGCTGGAGTCTCAGAGTGAGTTTTAGCAACGTGTTTGATAGCCTTAAATTTGAATTATGTAGAAATGTAGTGGGGAGGTCTCGCTGATAAATGAATTGTACAACTCTTCTACTCCTGGGAGCATTGATAAGGGAGCAATTTATGTTTTCGGTATCCTACCGTAATAACAATTTTTGCCCAAAACGGATGTGACTGAAATGTAAGCAGTTACCATTAGAAAGGGAGACATTCCCTTCAGGTTTATTAATATGTGCCAGGATCCACACTTTTGATAAATCAATAAAGTGACAGTCAGATATTCTTGCAGAATAATGCATCAAGTCTACCGCTGCCAATACTGTCACTGCTCAGTTGGTTATGGCTTCGCGAATATGACTCTAATGTTAAGGATAGAATAATGTATGTTTGTGTATTGAAACGCGAGCTACATGTACCTGTTGGTGCCTTGTTGTACCATGCTGAAATAGATTGATGGAACAGATAAAGAAATAGTCATTTGCATGATATTTTACGGACTGCCGCTGATGGAAATTAGACTGCTGTATATTATTCCTGATGTGCCCGTTACAGTCCGCCGCAGTCTGGCGCAGTTAGGGCAGGTATTGATAACTTGCGGTACATCCGTTTCCCGGCTGCACTCAAACACATTATGCCGACTCCTGTGCGCGCGCGCCTGCCTGGCTGATAAACCTGAATGAACCAGCCCTAGTCAGTGCACAGATACTGCTGGATCGGAGCATGATGCATTCAGCACAGTACTAGGGTGGAGGGCGGCCGTGTATATCACACACCTCGGGTCTCCCGCTCCTCGGGAAGGTATCTCCAGGGGAAATTGGAAAGGATGTTTGGGGACATGGATCCCAAGGGCTTGCTGCAGGTAGGTGGAATTGTGAAGGGATGGTTTGCCCCAGAAATGGTAAGTCTGGGCGTCGGGATGCTGTTAATTACATCAGGGTGTTTCCCTTCGGTTTAGCATTTCAACAGTACCACAGCACAGAGTTGGGGACTTGATGACTTGGATTTAAAAAGCGACTGTCTCTGATGTGCAGATATCAACAGCACAGGTTTACCCCATACTTGAGGAAAATGTGCCCTTTTTCTAATATACCTCTAAGGAATAAATGGATGGAGGTTTGTCTTTCTTGCTCATAGTGTGTGGGTAATGGTATGCTACTCTGTCCCTTAGAAAAGCCGTCTGTGTCTCTCCGTGGTGCTGAAACTGTTGCCAGGGTTGTCTCCATGAAGGCATTTGGAAGGCTGGTCAGACATGATATCATTCGTCGTCGCGTAGCTATTCACTCGGAAGGGAACATGCCAAAGCCTTGTCTGTGCTGATATTTATGATTCTTGGTATGTAAGACTCTTGGAATAGTCTTAAAGGAATGTGGTCTGTCTTGAGGATCACTACTGCAATATTCATGGGATCATTAAGTCTTCAACCAAGGTATCAGTCTTTCTTCTGCTGCATAATAAGGTCTCTTCCCTGGTTATGAAGTGGTATGTACCAAGGTGCTGTATTTTCTCTCAGAAAAAAATGATAAAAGGGGCAATAAAAATTGATGACGTCATCCATATGGTCCAAAAAAAGATATTTAGAATTCTTTCGCGCACAGCTATTATTACTCATTATAAATCCATTCTTTCTTAATTTATTAATGAGAAAACATTGGAAGGTCAAACTGCCAGGGAGGAAACCTTAACCTAATTTCATTGTGATGTTATTTGCTTGAGCTTCGAGCTACTAGAGCAGCAGTCATGATCCCAAGTCCCTGGTGATCGGAAATCAGGATTCGACTGTCGATGTGCGTCATTGAATCTGACATTGGCTAATCAATCGGAAAGGGCTACAAAGGTCCGGATTCATTAGTGGTGTATTCCTGCACCGTACACTTGCACAAAGCCCTGAAGGAGCTAAATACGTTGATCAATGGCAGCGCAGGTGGCGGCAACATTTATCTCCTTATGTAGTCTGCTTGGTCGGCAAGTCCTCACAACCCTATTCATCTTTCCCCTAAATGCCACCGTTGTCACTGTAAACGTTGCTGACAGTGTGACTCTGTACCGTGCTTTTCAAAATGTCAAGTGGTTTTCGTGTAATGAATATACCTTTTAACCAAGAAATCATGAAAAATTGTGAATTTTTTTGTGATGGTTGAATAATTTTCGGGTGCACAGTTCATCTGGGACAAAAAGTAGCCTGTCATGAAAATGACAAAGCAATATACTGGTACGATATAGGTCAATTTAGGTCATACATCCATGTTCATCTATTTCCCCCTTATTTTGCAGAATAGAGATGCGCGCATTGCACGGTTAGCTTACATTTATTTTGTTCATGAAATATATAGTCCCTCCATGTATATCCATAACAGAAAGCTGAATTGTGTAAATCACATCAATTCTTTTGGTACGTATGATTTCTTTTAGGTCCCTAAGACCACCACAAGAAAAGCCTAACCTTATTTAAACTGCCAAACCCGGATATATCTGGCACACACATATATATGCCCTGTGTGCTGCTCCCGGTTATATCCGGGATAGCGTATTCCCCCGAAGTAGCAGCTTTGCGCGCGTGTAGCGCACAAACCCCGGAAGTTAGGGACTTCGGCCTTGTTCGGGGGTTTCTTTTTGGAGGTCAGCGGCCAACCCTGACACTGATAGCATTTTATAGGGCTGAAACTCTGGCAGTTTAAGGCTTAAGATTGTGCACTTACGATGTCTACTAAATACATGTACAGCATATTAGATTACATAGATTGAGAGTAATCAGCTGAACAAGCCTATCTATTCCCCCACTGAATGTTTGGCCAACTCTCTAAAACCTTCTTCATCATGTTTAACTTAAACCACACCAATTTACTTTGTTCTCAGATTCAAAGTGATAAAAAAAGATATGCTTAACTGGAAAAACGTAACGAAAACAAAGCCGGATGACCAGGTTTATGCCTTTGTGCACTCAGTCTGAAAATGAGAAAAAGAGTGAATATGGTCATCAAGTTTCCCTCCCTACCCTTTGCTTTTGTGATGCTTGCTATATTGTCGCTTTAAAAAATCGGAGAACCAAGTTAATCAGTTGGCGCAGCCTTGAATCACTTAAACAGGACTGACTGCCCACCAGGGAGCTTGTTTTGTTGAGATCCTGGTACTGCCAGGTCTCCCTTGAAGCCTTAATCCACAAAGTTTCTTTGGAGCAGGCAATTTCTCACATTGTCTGCGTTCATTGAACTTCCCTTCTCTGTTAATCAATTCACAGTACTAATGAGGGAAAGGAATATTGAAAATGAAAGCCTGCGACAAGTTGGTAAATCCGTGTAGTACTACTCAGTCATGCCAGGAGTCGTGTTGCTTATTGGTACGACTTTGCAGATGTTGCACATCCTGTAATTGACAGTTCAAAGGAACAGGGAAGCATGCACTTCAGGGCATGCACATCTGGAACAGTCTTGGTAGAACATAAAACAGCACACTTTTGACCGCCTTTTATTTTCCTGTATCAAATATGTATTTACTGTAACAGTAAATGCCACCTAGGAGACAAGTAACAAGGATTGGTAACTATAACTGCCCCCATTACGAGGATGAAAGAAACCTTTTTGACACAATGAAAACAATATTTTCCAACTTTTTATCAGCTAGTAGACCTCCAAAAACTAAATTCCTGTTAAAATCACAGAACCCACTAATCATTAAAAATGCGGAACTTTTCATCAGCCACTGCCTCCAAAGAAGAAGTCAAACCTCCCAGTAAAGAATGTAGAATCATGCATATTGACATCTGTATAAAATAGACACTTATTACTTTTTACTGTCTTTACCCTTGCAATTAGCCTATGGGCATGGATTTGCAAAGAGAATAAATCAATTATAACATACATGTAAATAGTCCATTAAGGTCTGAAATATGTATTGAGAGTGTGCTACCAGGAGAGTTTCTGCTTAAAAGTCTGTCACTCTTTATTTGTTTTCATGCCAATATAAGCCTCTGGAAAATTTGAGATGATGGGACATGCTTTTGATTGGAAATACTGCCAAGCAAACATTCAAAACTTCAAGCTTTATCAAAATCAACAGCTAGTGCAGCACATGATACAGCACTAAATTCTGATGATTTTTACAGGTAAAAGCAGATAAACCAAGACTCACATAAGATTTACTAAATTTGCTAAAAATTAACAATGTATAACAGTCTTTAGAATACTTAGACAAACAGAATCAGTCTATGTTTTTGAGATCTCTTGCAGCTCTCTTTCTAAAAGAGTTTTTATGACATTGTCTATTTGTCCAACTGAATAGTAGTTTGTGCTGCACGGATCGGCTTCTTAGATTGTACCATACCTTCTGCTCACCAGATGTCCGGGTAGAAAAAAGAACATGCACATATATGGTAACGTTAGGAACATGCCATAAATATCACTAATGTAAAAATCATGCCGTTGAATTGGAATAAGAACGAGTGGCTTGTTTTGTTGACCTAGATCTGAATCATCAGGGTGACTTTGAAGAAACCTTTGACTATCTTACAGCTGTGTGATTAGCAGGATCACATAGACCTATAAGTTATCATAGCATCTAACATTACAGACAACAACGTGCAGACGAAATGTATGTTGTGCCATAAAGATGTATTACTAGAAAGGAGATAATGGTGACCTAATTAGTCTATGGTGTCTGTGGCAAGAAGCTTTCTTTTGTAGCCTGTGTGATGAAACTGGGCCAAACAGGCTGTCAGCAGATAAGAATACAATTTCATAGAAAGTACCCCATCAGATGTGTGTTTTTGTAAGGTTTATTTTTCCAAGAGTCTAACTACGTATTTTCCATTCAAGCAGTGCCGTGCCTTCTAGCAAAAGCAAAGATAAACTGGAAAAAGTGGAAATTGATACAATGTACCACATCCTGGCTAGCCTTAATGCACATGTAAGTCTAGTAGTACAATGTACATTAATTCCCTTGATCTGCAGTAGATTGTCCATGTGTATGGATCATCAAGTTCCAATCTCCTATCAATGGCCTCATTTTTGCCGTTATGTTTTGGCTTGAATCTAGCTCTCCCACTCTGGAAGATTAGGTACCTGGCACCTACATCGCATTACCTAAGGACCCATCTGTGCCTACTGCCTGAGATTAGATTCCTACACGATCTTCTGTTGATTAGAAACATCTCTTCTCTACAAAGGTAGATGGGGGATAGAGAGGGTTTTGGTCTTGTTCCGGTATGTGTGGATGTTCACATTCATCAATGTCAGTGACCAGCAGCCTCAAGCAGAGAGATTTGCATCTGTAACGCATGTGCTCTTGACTCTTAATTGTTCTATTCCTATGGGAAGTCATTATAACAGTTCTTCTGTTGATTGATTTGGTCTGTAGTCCACAAAATTCAATGCCCTTGAAGGTAAAACCATTTACGGTATTTTTTTCAAAATTACAATGTCTGATTCTTTTTTCCTCAAGCAAACCATATTTTACGCCAAAAAAGCAGTTACTCAAGCAACTGGATACTGCTTGAGTAACTGCTTTTTGGCATATCTTATTACCTGGATGTCTACCCTTCATTGGCAAACCATAGTTTACAAAAATTTTAATAAAATGATTATCATCTTAATGTGATGTTGACCCAAATGTGTCAAAATTGTGTTTCGATCTATAGCTTTACTTTAATATTGAACGGGAATGGTGCTGTATAGTAAATTCATTTAATTCATTTAGTAGTTTGTTCGTTTCACAAAAAAATGGAACGTTTGCAGTGGTTTTGAGTTTGCAACAACACTATGGTCACATACTGCTAATTATAAAGTAATGGAAACGCTAGGGCCTTTATGGACAGCCAGTTGGAAACCACATATTACGAGCAACTCGGCAAAGGTGCTACAGACAGACAGAACAGTTGCTTTCAGCAGTGCTTGGGTGATCAACTGTCACTGATCTAATCGTACCAACCCTCTGGATACGCAGTACTTTTCAGTCATGCATTAGAAAGGACTGTAAAAGATGCCAGCAATACATCAAATACCGTACAAGTAAATTATCTACATGTAGCGCTTGAACAAGGGTGTACATCTAGGTGGGCAGAAGACAGAACAAAAACTGAGAGTACAAACCTGTACAAACCTAGATACATTCACACCAAAATACTGCAGGGCAAAAGACAGTCTGAGAACAAAAGTTTGCGTGGTGAAGCAGTCAATGCTAAAAAAGTGAAGACAAAACCACTACAAACTTAAAGACATTTACAGTAGCTGTTTGACTTTAATTCATCAGAGCCAGTACATGTACATCCCCCAGGGTGTCACGTGTAGGAGGTACCAACAGATATTCCTGGTGATATCAATCATGGTCTGACTCAGTAGAGCTGCTTTTAAGTTTTGGGCTTAGATTTCCCAATGGTGAAAGAGGACCTGCCAAGTCAATAACCATATCAAGCACTTATTCTTAATAGCTAATACCTAACGGAACCAAAATGTAACGATTCTCTCAAAACTAGAGCAGTTACAACAAGTAAAAGCCCTTGTTATGCTATCAGCCTAAATCTAACTTGAAGATTCATCACCACTTTATTTCCATACATAATGTGTTCAAACAGCCTGAAAATATCCATATGAAATATTCCCATACTGTTAATCGATCAATTGTGAATTGCAAAGTCTTATTACTTCAACCATGCGCAATATATATGAATATACAGACTGGTGAATTTCCATAGAAGTGATGTGTTGCATGATAACAGTGCTATAACCAAGGAATGCTGTAATGTCAAACATGAAATTACATTACGGAGAATATAGATAATATATTCATAGGCGTACGTGGCTCAAATTCCCTCTATTGACTGCCTAGCCCCAGAGACTTGTTACCCCAGTCAATATGAAATTTCCATCAACTGGTGTCCACTGGACTCACCCGTAGTAATGGCTTGCTGGAAACTATCCGCGTACTGCATCAGGGAAAAGAGCAGGCCTGTTGGCAGGGGAAGTTTAGCACACACACACGCTCTCCACACACACACACACAGACACACACACGCACACACCCTCCACACACACTCACACACACACAGACACACACACACACACACACACACACACACACACACACACACACACACACACACACACACATGGGCGCGTGCTCAGTGATACCCAAAAATAATGGTCAGTTAATCCTCAGTTTTTGCTTTGAAATACTCTAAGAAAAATGCAGGAAATACCATTTCAGAGGATTGAATTTTCAAAATTTTCCACAGGTGCATCATCACAATCCTACGGGGCTCGTCTCATCACGCCTCTTGCACTTGTAGGAAAAATGTACAAAGGAATGCAAAACTAAATCCTGGCTATAGAGGCATGAAGAGCAGTATTATAATTTTGTACCCTTTCAGCAGATGTTTTCATCAGACTTCTGACACAAATGCTACCCATCTATAACTTTGAGAAATAGTAGAAAGTAATGTGCAGCCCTCTCAGGGCACATAACCATCTTTAGGCTGCTGCCAGCATAAATGGAAGGTTGAGCCCTTGCAGTCAATCTGGGATTCTCGTTATTGTAGAATCAAAGAGTCTTCCTGGCTACCCGTCCACTGTCGGACCTGTCACTTCGTATTTCTCTCAGTGCCCGGTTCAAGGCCCCTTTGATTATGGAATGAAAGAATGGCCAGTCGCAGAGGGACTCATGATTAGTAGTGGCTTCTGGCAAGGCCACATATATGTTATGCATGTAGAATTCTTGCTTACGTGGCAATACATGGCATCTTAGTTTCTTCTTTTTTTTTTGCACACACTATAAGAATTTATTTATTTATTTATCTGTTCAGCTGTAATTAATAATGCATACATTTGTTTGTACAAACAGCCAGGGCTGCCCAACTAGCCATTGCCTATTGCCAAGGGATATTAAACCCTGAGAGAGAAAATACATGTTGCATATAAAATCACTAGCATTAGCTTAGAAGCAATTATTATAATGTTACAAATTTATGTCATATATTACTTTATAGACCTTTATTGTACATTTATGCTCATACAAGCTTAGTGCAGGTCATGGTGATAACTGAAGTCACCATTTTTGATACAAGAAAAATGGTATCATCTGCAGAGACTAATATATGCAGGTTCAACTTCTCGCTACTTACAGAAGACACTTATATTAGTTATAAATATAAGGACAGATGGAATCAATAATATATGATTTACCTAATTGCATTGAGTACTATGAATATTTCTGCGCTGTAATTTGAGTAGCGGAAATTAGGGAACGTGTCTTGTATATAATCATTGAAGGTTTATAAACTACAGTCAATACATAGTAAAGTGGATGTTTGATGTTTTGATGAATGATTGAGGTTATCTGTATGAAGCATGTACCATTTCATCTCATGTAACTGCAACTGTTGTTGTCATCTTGTTGACTTTTCTGATAAAAAGTTTATTAATTTTCGATGGCACCTTCGTTATCTTTTACTGCTGTCAATGCAAACGGATATAGACTCCCATGACAGAAAGGGAATTTGAACAGTGCATGCAAAGCATACGAATAGAGTCCACACAAGGGTTGCTCTAGAAAATATTAAACTCAGGATGGGAGTCAAAAGAAAGGGTATCTTACCATGTCCATTCTGTGATACTGTGAAGTCTTTTTATAATCAGTTATCAGGGACTTCATTTTGTAGTAGAAGGGAATGGAAGGTTTGAGCAGTGTTTGAGTTTGCGGTTAAAACAACAACTTCTTTTTCTGTTTGCCAAACCCGTTCACCCACAAGCACCTACTAGTTTTATGGTCTTGCGGGGTTTACCGCAAATTGGTTATTATTTTGTCACCATAATGTTGTACCTATAGGATGCCTCTGCCTCTAAATAATCAATAGAACTGCAGTGCACTGGATATCCTTCTCTGGGAAACAAAATGGTCAAGTGAGGATGCCGTATTGTTTAGGAGGCAGTTTAATAGGTCTTCTTTATGACCCTTGCATGCCGATTCAGTGAGGATTGATCGCCGGTTTCTTTTTAACTTTCCAAGAAAGCAATGAAACCGTTGAGTCCACCATGCTGGGAGCTTACAGCTATTGCCTTTCAATCAGTTGCGCTTTAGATTGTGTCTGATAGAGAAAGGGTGACCCGCTGTGACCTTGCTTCCTGCCTTGGTACAATGTACCTGTTAGCTGGCCAAGCGACATTTTGGGGGAGCACGAGGCCAAGACTGTCAAGTTTTCTGTCACATATATCCCCAGTGTTAGAGCACTGCATTTATCATTTACCAGAATGGAGGAAGATTTAACTTTCCATGCAAAATGATGAAAACTTAGGAAACACAGGATTGACTGTTGAACTTCTTCAAGTTGGTATTAAACCTGAGTATATTTATATCAAAATGGGGTAGGGAATTTCCCGAGCAGCCTCGTAACCCCTGCTTCGCCTATTGAGTCAGTGAAGTCAAGCTTGCCTAAGCTTGATGTTTCTGACTTAGGGAGAAGAAATGCTGCTACAGTTATCGCTATGGGCCGCTCTTCATCTTCATGATGGTAACATCAGGCCCTACGAACCTGATTTAAAAAAAGATATATATATATCAATGGTTTATTAAGTGAAAGTAGTACAAGAAGTCTGTAACTAGCAGCTAAGGCACATATTCTATCACATACTTTACAAACAAGTTAATGCACTGCTGGCACTGCCAGTTTTTTAGAACTAGGATCAAATGGACCTAACCCAGTTCCCATTTGAATATCATGATTGATCTAGGAAAATTAAGCTGTGATCTGCTTTATGCTTTGAAGTGTTGATCTAAAAAAGCAAGACTTGGGCAGTATATCTAGTTATTTCTAATAAGGATTTGTGATATTGAAAGGAAGCACCTCTAAAATATTTCATGTTTGACAAAGGATCATTATGAAATGATACTGCCTGACTTAAATACTTATGATAGTCATTCATTGTCTAAAACTAAAGAACATCACAGATAAATTTGGAACAAAGACAACAGATAACTGAATATTGATTCAAATGAAATTCTGGGGATGGTCTGTCTAAGAGCATGTGACTTGGAATAAATAGATAAACCAGTTTCTCCATTTTGCTAAAAACAGAGTGGAAAAAGAATGCAATGTGTTGTATTCTGTCTATTCAAAGATTCATTTTGGCAAATTTGGCCTATATGACTCACCCATTGAACAATTATGATAAACAATATTTTGCAATATACAGTCATTCGTCAGTCACAGAACTCCTGAACCTCAGTGACACTTTAGATTAGAAGGTCTTTCCTATATTCTGCTTCAAGCGTTTGCAATAGATTTTTCATTAGGTGTGCCGATAAGTGGATCAAGTCATTACTGGTATTCAAATCACCCAGCGTCACACTCTCTAAGTCCCACATGTACTATGTTATGTGGTCGAACCTAAGACTTTGGAGGAAGCATGATGCTCAGGCCCGGGTTGGACAAGTTTTCATGTGTTTTTTGGACCAGGTCATTAACATGATAACTATTGCATTAGACTCTCCCCTGTATTGTGTGCATGTTAAAAAAATTGCTCATATGTACAAAAAGCCAATATCCAGCCTAAGCTTTGATAATGTATAGGCAGAAGAAGAAGAAAGAAAAGTGACTCATCTTGTCCAGCAACTCATTATGTTTTTCCTTACAAGTACATAATCATGTAAAACTGCAAGATTTTAGATGAGTACACTGCCAATTCTGGTTGACCTGCACCGTAGATCAACATTATAGACTAATGTCATTCGTTCGAGATGTGCATTGTTTGATGAAACAGAAGACAGACCTGAGTGCATGTGTGCCAGGGTAGATCAGCATGACATTCTGGATCTATGGAGAGGGTTTGTCTAAGAGCATGTGACGTGGAATAAATAGATAAACCAGTTTCTCCATTTTGCTCAAACGGAATGGAGATTTTAGCACTCTAAGGATCAGCAGTCAGTCACAAGCATCAGGGGAAGTGAATTTACATGTGCACGTATGTGTAGTCTGTGTTGCAATCTCCTTGTTGAACCGACCATGCAGAAAGATTGGCAGGAAATGGTATCTTAATCTCTGCCTTTTTCATGCCAGATCTGTACAGTCACGTAATGCTGGGATAACAAAATACAGCCATGCAAAAAGGCAGCTTTTAATACCCAATTACCTTTTTTTTCACTTCGGATTACCTTGACAGCTTGAATGATCAGAAAAGTGCTACTTGAATACACATAATGTGGTCGCAGTTGAAGACAATTTGTTCCTCAGAGAGAAGAAACATGCCGCTTTATGGGCATCCATAAAACCCTTGATAGAAACAAAGCTAAAAGGAGGATTCCCTAATGAATATCTGATCACGTCACAGGGCGGTGTGGTCAATCCACGCCATTACAAGATCAGTTGGCCCAGTGGACAATCTCAGGGAAGGTGCAAATGTCAACACTCTATCATCGTAACATCCTCGCTGCAAACACCTGTGGCATACTGATATCCGGGCACTCAAGTGATACCATCTGCAGTGTAACTCACTAGGAAACCCAGGGCTTAGCGTCAAGTTTTCTAAACTTTACTTGTCCTGTCGAGCAAGCACATAAAAGATTTACTTGGCTGAACCAACTTTTGACTTTCCCAAAATTTAGATCAGCACCAAGGAAAGGGATAGTGTTAGTATGATTGTCTATCATCACTATGGAAAAGGACAGTGTTAGTGTGAATGTCAATGAGCTCCAAGGGAAAGGACAGTCTGAGTGTGATTGTCTATCAGCACCAAGGAAAGGGTCAGTGTTAGTGTGATTGTCTATCAGCACCAAGGGAAGGGACAGTGTTAGTGTGATTGTCTATCAGCACCAAGGGAAGGGACAGTGTTAGTGTGGATGTCTATCAGCACTAAGGAAAAGGACAGTGTTAGTGTGAATGTCTATCAGCACCAAGGAAAGGGACAGTGTTAGTGTGATTGTCTATCAGCACCAAGGAAAGGGACAGTGTTAGTGTGATTGTCTATCAGCACCAATGAAAGGGACAGAGGGACAGTGTTAGTGTGAATGTCTATCAGCACCAAGGAAAGGGACAGTGTTAGTGTGATTGTCTATCAGCACCAAGGGAAAGGACAGTGTTAGTGTGATTGTCTATCAGCACCAAGGGAAAGGACAGTGTTAGTGTGATTGTCTATCAGCACCAATGAAAGGGACAGAGGGACAGTGTTAGTGTGAATGTCTATCAGCACCAAGGAAAGGGACAGTGTTAGTGTGATTGTCTATCAGCACTAAGGAAAAGGACAGTGTTAGTGTGATTGTCTATCAGCACTAAGGAAAAGGACAGTGTTAGTGTGAATGTCAATGAGCTCCAAGGGAAAAGACAGTGTTAGTGTGATTGTCTATCAGCACCAAGGAAAGGGACAGTGTTAGTGTGATTGTCTATCAGCACCAATGAAAGGGACAGAGGGACAGTGTTAGTGTGAATGTCTATCAGCACCAAGGAAAGGGACAGTGTTAGTGTGATTGTCTATCAGCACCAAGGGAAAGGACAGTGTTAGTGTGATTGTCTATCAGCACCAAGGGAAAGGACAGTGTTAGTGTGATTGTCTATCAGCACCAATGAAAGGGACAGAGGGACAGTGTTAGTGTGAATGTCTATCAGCACCAAGGAAAGGGACAGTGTTAGTGTGATTGTCTATCAGCACCAAGGGAAAGGACAGTGTTAGTGTGATTGTCTATCAGCACCAAGGGAAATGACAGTGTTAGTGTGATTGTCTATCAGCTCCAAGGGAAGAGCCAGTGTTAGTGTGAATGTCTATGAGCTCCAAGGGGAGGGACAGTGTTAGTATGTTAGATGTATCTTAACATCTAGCAATGGACTTCTTTTCTTGTTGGCTCTATTTTTCTGTATTTAACAATGCATGATACCATGAAAAAGTAGCAAGTAGATCAAAATCTCAATCATGCATAAACCTTACTTGCCCAATTGGTGTTCGGTACAGGTTTGAATCCTGGGAGCCAGGATACCAGTTCTATCAATAGTGCTGCTAGTGTTTCACTTGAACTAACTAAGTGGGACTCCTTGCCACCAAGTACTGTAGGAGCATTCTCACTGGATAGCTTTAAACAAATTAAATGCGCAAAGGTTAGGTGTGATAGGTTGTTCAGTGTAAAATACACACGTTAAGTGCAGCTGCTGCCATGGCTCTAAAGATTGTGGGTTACGCCGAAGGTCGGTTATACCGGCTATATAGATACAGATACTGATAGTGTTCTCCACAGGCAAGACATGATTAATAGTTTCCTCAGCAGGAGAAACCTTCACAACACTCTAGGTCATTCTGTTCCTGCCATAAAGAAGTTACAATCTCACTTTCACTGGATTGATGGTGAATGGATCCTACCCAAAGAAGTTACTCATAAATGTAGTTTTTGTGTGAGATACATTTTGTACATGTAGCTTGTATGCAGTCCATTTCATCAGACATTTTGTAGGCCGCCATGATATTATGTAGCATATCATACTGAGTGTACCAGACCAATTTAGGCTCAAATGTAATCTTACGCCAGAGCTCAAAACTTTCATCCAAATCCTCAGCCTGTGTTGAATGATCTCTAGTTTGTAGCAAGGACAATTTCTTTTGTCACCAAAAGGTGCTTTCACTAAATGGATAACGTCTTGCCAATGGGTTGTAACTTAAAGGCTGGTGACATGACAGGCCCATTTGAGAAGTACTTCTCCTGTCAGTCTCCTTCTCCATGAGTGACAAACATCAGACTTTTTTCAGCCTTGTTAACTGTGGCACAGTGGGAAAAATAGCGGGAACAAAGTTTTGCAGATTTCATAACTCTATAGGAAATATTTACTTTCTCGTAAGGTTAAACTTTGAATAATTATATCACATGTGTCCACTGATCACTTCCTGTCACTCCTTGGTGATGTGACAGCATATGGAAAATAGATAATTGCAGAAACAGACAGACAAGCAGACCAAAAACAGTTTCTTCCAGCCTCGTTCTTCATCGTATCGACCCCCTTGAGTTTCTGTCAACCAAGATAGATTAATGACTAATTCTACCAACCCCACACCCCATCACTCCCACTATTACAACCTTTAATTTGCCCTTTATGTCCTGACATTTTGTGGTGAGATGTGCCTATATTACATGATGTCTATAATAAGAAAAACGTCAGCAACACATAGTAATGGAAGAACAGGCATAATGAACACAATACTATGTAGTAGCTACTGTATGTATTTTGTACTATGTACTACATAAAATTGTGTATATAAACTTTTAAGACTAGTTAGGACGTTAAATGATGTAAACTGTATTTACATGTACTTTGTCTGACCCTTGCCTCTTCCCTCATGATATCAATGAAAAGCAGCTTTCATGAATAAGCAAGGCTCAAACAAACAAACAAACAAGCAAATACCTACTAGTAGGTGACAACCTGACAGTGAGAGGTCATTATTGAAGTTGATCAGAAAAGGCTTCAACTGTAGCTATCATGTCTTGGCAACATTGTTGTTGTTGTTGTCCTTCTGTCTTGAGACTATACATAGAAAGCTATACCCTGGGATATATTTGTTTAAACATTTGCTGACACAGTGTTGCAGGTATTTCCTTCTCCCTGTAATTTTAGGGGGATGTCTTGAACATGGATGAAGATTTATCATTCGTCGATGGAAGCTAGACGAAGTTGGTTGACCCAAGGGCTTAGAGATGAGACAGAAAGTCTAGCTATTTCACCAGAGATAAACTCATTTCAGTTGTGATATTCAGACATGCATGTACAGTTGATATGGAAGGCCTCTGAAAACATTTCCACCGTACTGATGCTTAGTTTGCCATCTGGGAACGTATAAATTCATAAGCGGTACCATGTGTCACCATTGCTGTGAAAACATCTTGGCAACATTGCAGTAAATTTGGCACTTCTCACCAGAATTGCTAAGATTTTGCCCGACTAATGCACATCAGTTGGTCTGGGAAAATGTGTTTTGCTGGAATAAAGCCCAGCAAAATTGCTCCCCACTGCAAAATCACTGAATCGTGTCTCATAGAGAAGACATGAAAGCTTGAATTATATCATTTCTGACTGTAATGTTCCTCCTTGCATGTGTTATATGTATGATGTTTATGCAGGCCACACCATATTGTTGGGATTTTTGTTTAGTATTGCTTTCTACTGTCATTACAAATCATACATTCATTGTATTATTTTGATTATATACATATACAACCTTGTCTTGAATTTGTCTATTTAACCTTGTACTTAGAATTGTCAATTCACTTCATTCACATATAAATTATCAATTTATCATCTTTCCAAATATAAATCAGTGTGGCATATTCATTTTGTGAAAAGTCCATGTCTAGTACTTAAAACCTCGGATAAAAGTTTCCAATGCAGCTGTGAAGTCCAAATTCTCAGTGGCCCATGATCATGAGTTGGTGATAAAATATATCAATTATCAATTTATCATCTTTCCAATATAGATAGTGTGGCATATTCATTTTGTGAAAAGTCCATGTCTAGTACTTAAAACCTCGGATAAAAGTTTCCAATGCAGCTGTGAAGTCCAAATTCTCAGTGGCCCATGATCATGAATGGAGTTGGTGATAAAATATATCAATTATCAATTTATCATCTTTCCAATATAGATAGTGTGGCATATTCATTTTGTTAAAAGTCTATGTCAGACTATAGTACTGGAAACCTGCTGTCTAGTCCAAATTCTCCATGAATGGAGTTGGTGATGAAATATGTCAATTATCAATTAATATAATTGTATATAAAATGTATCTTTAGAATATAGATCAGTGTAGCCTATTCATTAAGTGAAAAGACCATGTCTAGTACGCGGATGAAACCTCAGATAAAAGTTTCCAGCTGTCAAGTCGAAATTCTCTGCGGCCCACGAATGAAGTTGGTGATATCAATTATCAATTAATCATCTTTCCAATATAGATCAGTGTAGTATATTCATTTAGGGAATGGATAGTGAGTAAGTGTGGAAACGCCCATGTCTTAGCACTGGAAACCTGGCATAAAAGTTGTCACAACTGTCACTTGTCAAAATTCTACGTAACTTCTCAATTAATGATTATTAATTAATCATCTCTCCAATATAGATCAGTGTAGCCTATTCATTCAGTGAAAAGTCCTTGTCTAGTACTGGATAAAAGTTTCCAACACAGCTGTCCAAATTCTCCTTGGCCCATGAATGGAGTTGGTGGTGAAATATGTCCCAATCACGAGGCCGTTGGTAAATGAAGTGTGTAAGATCCTGCGGAGGACAAGTGCGTCACACAGAACCTCCCGTACCGCGCGGCATAAAGGCGACGCAGACAGAGATTAATCAGCAGCCTGCCGGGTCGCTGCGTAAAGACCGACGGTGTGCCGTCTGGCATTATAGAAATCATGAACCTGGCTTCGGAACTGCGTCATGTTCGGTGTCCGTGTGGGCGTGTCCCTCGCGTTTGCCTGTGGGGAGCTTCGCGGGCCATATGGAGCCATCAACCGTTCTCTTTGTTGGTAACATCTTGTTACAGTCAGGCAGTGTGGGTGAATGGACCACCTCTTGACATATGTAAAGTTACCTGTACGTGTGGCACCTACCCAATTTCTGAGTGTACATGCGGTGTAAAGTATAGCTGCCTGTTGCCTACCCCTTTGTCAGGGACCCTGCAGCAGTATAATCAAATTATAGATACTTTCTACATGTAAGATGTATGAGAAATGCCAGCTCTAGTATAGCCAATGTCCCAGAAATACCACCCAGGGGACCATACTTCGATAAGTGGCCCTTTTGAAGAAGAGCGACTCACAGCATGACTGAGGCATAATGGTTTCGGGAGGAGGTGGTTTAATGTCAAATATTTTTCAGAATTATTACTATATAACCCCTTGATACATAGGTTAGACTGCCAGGTAGTAAGTTACGCAAAATAGCAGTTACTGAACTGGATATGATTCAACCAATAAGCAATTCTACAATGATTGTATAATTCATTTGAAAATAGGCGATGTCATTTTCCTCACTACTAGTAAATGTACTCTGAACAATGGATTCACTCAATCAAACTTTGACAATATGAATATGTTTCCAATTTTCATTTAGCCACATCATGTCAGACAGATTTGACAACACGTTATTCATAAGTAGAACCTGTCTTTGTCTAATCAAGACAGAATTACTCTATCTGAGTTTATCAAGGTGCACTTGCCGTGGGAGCTTGATTCATAATTACAGAGTGATTTTCACATGGCAGTATGACGTCAGTCGGATGGATCTTCACTGTCGTGAGCCCGCCCTTACATGTGTATACCACAAACGTGCCGGTAATGCAAAAGTTTTTCAACATATCCAACACAAGCTTCAGATGGTCGTAGAGGGATTTTCAGTACCTATGCTTGGGCCTAGGGGTGGGTACCGTTATGGTGTGCTGGTACAAAACTGAAAAAATCAGTGGAATGGATGTTGGACTGGTTCGAAAATGAACAGGTTATACTGGCAGGCGTTCTTACAGGCCAAATAAGATAACAATAGCAAAGTAGAGGAGAGTTGATAGTCATTTTTACTGACTTTCTTCAGTCAAACTTGGTATGAAACTGATCGAAGCGGTTAGTGTTGACATGTCCGGCCGATTTGAGCTTTCATGAATAAACAAAGTTTCAAACAAACAAACAAAAAGACTTCAAATGATGTAAGCTGTATCTCTGTTGTATACTTTGTCCAACCCATACCTCTTCCTTCATGATTTTAATGAAAAGTGGCCTGCAGGCCGATTTGAGCTTTCATGAATAAGCAAGGGTTCAAACAAACAAAAACCACCTTGAGATAGATGATATCACATCCCTCATCTCCCAAGACTCTGGTGCTGTCAGAGAGCAAGCATGTAGTGATGGATTCCTGCATTTGGCTCGAAATCCTGACAACTTAAGGCTTTCTAAGTAAGAAGCAGATTGGAGTTAAGAGTTTCCTCCCCTTGGGTGATTGATTCTTTCCATTAAGGTACGGAAAGGTGCAAGGGAAAGATTTAGGCACATTTGCCAGGAGCTGCACCAGACTTCCCCAAAGGAGGTCACATTTGATTCGATATCTCCCTTCTGTCGTACAGCGCAAGCTGTTGCTGTGCAAGACGGTTTACATGTAATGTGCTGGCCTCTGAGGTATCTTTGATGTAGCTGAACTCTTTTTGTTCATGTCAGATCATCGGCTTTCTGCTGAGTCTCCTTTAGGTGGCACTATAAACGTAATGGTTTTATGCCCCAGAAACTGTTAGCAGGGGATATTTGATATTGATTTATGATACTGGTAGGTGTGTCTTGCTGAAGTGTTCATTATTGTTGGCACAATTAGGTGCTGAAAATGCTTTTTTTTGTGGTTACAAAGAAAATTGTATGCAATTTGAAAAATTTATAATTATGCAATATAATACATGGTCGATAGACAAGTATTTGCTACATGCAAAATTGCAAGTTCAGAATAATTTTATTTGCAAGTCTTGAAAAATGCACGTATGGGAGTTGCACATTTTGATTAATTTACAATTACAATTTTAGATCCCAGGTTATTGAATTTACAATAATTACATTAAATCCCAGTGCATTCAAACATATCGTATTTGTATAAAAATGCATGTTGTAAGAATATGACTAAGGATGAGATTCAGTCCCTGATGATAACAAAACCCAAATGGACCATACACTCAGCAATATGGTATGCAGTTGTTTTGATACTTGTGTACAAAATACAGTAGAGCAGCTACATGCATACAATGTACATGTATCCTCTACTCTACCAACAATGTACATTTTATGATTATTATATTTCGTACTGTCTCATTTGCACAGTATACGCTTCTGAAGGCACAGGTGTCATGGTGAGGTGTGTTGAATACAAATGTACATAATGTTGCCTTGTAGTGTTATATGATGGTCGTTCAATTTGATGAAGGCAAGCACATATTACGAAATTCCCAGCAATTTTGTTCTTGTAACAGACTATTATCTTAATTGTACAGTTCCACACATAAACTTGCCAAAAAAGTTCTCTATTACTACAATGTTTCCCTGAGTGTATTGTTACTTGAATGCCATTCAATTTACAGTGGCAATAAAGGCAATCACATTACTATTGTCTATGGTGTATTTTTTTACCTAGATGTCTAACTTTCATCGACGATGGCAGTTAATGTAATATTGTACAAAATCTGGTTGCTTCGCTCAAGACTAAATAAATACAAAGCCTCCTTTCCAATGTCTATGAATTATGAAAAATGAAAATAGGCTGCCTGCTCCTTACATAAAAGGGCTTGCAAACCCTCATACAGAAGCTGAGGGTTAAACTTTCCACTTGCCCGTGTGTCTGTCTTGTGCAGTTTGATAGATTGAGCTTGAGTGTGTAATTGGGAAAATTCCCATTGCTCAGCTCCTGGCGCGATGGAAGGATACATCTTGAAATGGATGGGTGGAATTTGGCAGTTCAATCCTTCATCCCTGAATGGAAGTAACTGATTTATTCACAAACTTGAAGGAAACAGCCCATCACCACATCTGGCTGTATATCGTGGCATCGCGTGGTGTAACGGTAAGGGTGTTTGACTCAAAAGCCCAGAGGTCCTAGGTTCAAGTCCCGTGATATGCTATTACGTGTATGTTGTGCCTTTTGGGAAAGGCGCTTTTTGCAAATTTCCTCACAAGCTTACTTCCACTGTAATCCTTGTCCTAGTCGGCTGTACGTTCACCTTTGCACAACTCCTTATATAGCTCGGAATGTTGATGCATTGCGTGACATGTTGCCAATTATGGTCCCCCGTTCCTCGAGAGAACATAACGACACTTAATTAGATGTTCATCTTGCATGCCTACCTTGATTGGCGAAGGTGATGGATAGGCATACCGTCAGAAATGCGCAACACTCTCGGGTTAGATCACAATCGTGCCTGTGTTGTCAGCCATGTGTGACTACAATGCGGGAAGTAATAACGGTGACTGATAGCGTTCTCCCGGGCCCTGACAGAGGAGATCTGCATCTTGGTGATGCTAGTGTTAAGTCACGAGTCAAATATGTCCAGACTTCGTTTGGGATTCGAGCCCCGAGCTAGTAGACTCTAATTTGTTTGGCTGGATGAATAGTCATTTTGGTAGCAAGAATTTGGAAGATTGCACATCTACATGTCTTATGTGAAATATTTAGAGTTTATTTAGTGCATGCCAAGCAGATTCAAATATTACCAGACATTGTTTGGATTCAAGCCCCGAGCTAGTAGACTCCAATTTGTTTGGCTGGATGAATAGTCATGATGGTAGCAAGAATCGGAAGATCAACATTTACATGTCTTATGTGTTTATTTAGTGCAAGTCAGAGTCAAATATTACCAGACTTTGTTTGGATTCAAGCCTCGAGCTAGTAGACTCCAATTTGTTTGGTCGGATGAATAATCATGATGGTAGCAAGAATTGGAAGATAGCACATCTACATTATTGTCATGCACATATACATGTACGTGAGTTTATTGTCTCCATAAAAAATGGAGATATAGTTTTGGGTGTGTCTGTTTGTTTGTGTGTTTGTCTGTGTTTCTGGATTTTTGTAGTCAGCATAATTTAGTGCAAGTTTCTTTCACTCTGAGGTGAAATGTGTCCTGCATATGAATTGCAAAAACAGACAGGCAGATAATAACAATATAAAACATTCACAGAGGTAAAAATATTGTCAATTTGAGTATCAGTTTACACTAACTATGCATCCTAATAATTATTGGTTCTATTGTACATGACCAAGAACATGTAATACTATGTAATGTGCATATTAACTAAATTGTGTAATTGTTTGATTTTTGCAATAACTGCAAATTCATTCTGGCTTCAATCCTGCATGCAGATTGAGTTAATATTGGTCATAGGGAAGAGGCCATTTCCTATATAGTCTGATACATATTGTATTAGTATCATATCATCGTTTTTTTTTCCTGATTGACCTGTGTATCATATTACATTATCATTGATCAGTATGGATACTTAGAAAACAAACCATTTACCATAGATTGCCGGAAACTCAGTTTGTGAAATCAAATAAAGCTATATCAGGGTTGGACAAGTTTTCTAAAATTCTCTTGTCCTATTGGGCAAGTACAAAATGTACATTAAAAAAATTTACTTGCCCGAACCAACTTTTCACTTGTCCAAAATTAAGATAAGTTTTTCTATATATTTTCACTTCTAGTATACTGGAATTCTTTTATAGTGTTCTCCATTTTTATGCATTGACAGATGCTTGATGCCATGAATGTGCAAAGTAACAAGTATATTAAAATCTCACTCATTGAAAAGTCTTACTTGCCCGATGGGGCTAGTAGGGTACAACATGCACTTGCTCGATCAGCACTTTCACTTGCCCGAGACTGTGGACATGTCCAACCCTGGCTATATTCATTTTTTCTGGTAGTCTAAGAGCTAGATTGAGGGTTTGGGCAGCCGACATGTCGACGTGAGATTAGGGAGCAGACAATCACACCTCCGGCTTTTCATCTTGGCATGACAGGCTGATCAGTCGAGAGCAGGTCCATAGCAATCTCCATACCTGCTACTGCAGGAGTACATACATGTAATAATCTGCATGCTGACTTTGAGACAGGGATGCTCTTCAATAAAGCTGCCGTTCAGGGCAGTCGTCAGTGTTGCGTTGCACAGTGGAGGGCTTGAAAATGAAATGGGAATATGATGATAGTGCCACCTTAAAGTCCTTGAAAATCCCCCTTTTTCTTGAAAACTTTGGCCTAATCTGGAGACTTTTGGGGTTAGAAGGAACAGGTAGGGTCTATATGAATCATGAAATGAATCAGTTCACCAGTTATGTTGATGTAAGGACACTCTTACATAGCTCAGGACAGATCTGAGTTGTTGTCCCCTGCAGATAGATAGTTTACATGTAGTTGAAAACTGGGTCCAAGGTAGTGTTTGTGTGCTTGAATTAGCACTTGTCAGAGTTTGAGCTAAACAACTTCATTTCCTTTTCATGGTTATCAAATATACCCTTATGACTTTCAGTCAGGGGGAGAATAATTTTCTTAGTCAATTTTTATTTGAAAATGTAAAATCTAGCAGAATTAGACCAGTTCAATTAATTAGTTTTTTTAGTCTTAAGTTCCTATAAATTATATAATATGTTAATTTATGTTTGTGATCAAAAGGAAAATATGTACCACTATACCAGGTTGAAGAATTTTTATGTTACTTTTGGACTCTTGACAACAAATTGAACAGTCAGCAAATCGGACAGTCAATCAGTATCGAAGATGATGATGAGACATTTATTGTATTTGACATGTTTGATTTGCTGTCAGATGTAATACAAGTATAGGTCGATGACAGTTAGACATCCAGGTAATAAGATTTACAAAAAAAAACAGTTACTCAAGCAACTGACTGTTTCCAAAATCATACATAATATGGAATTACAAGTAGAGATGGGGTTTTATTTTGTCAAAAGTTTGACACCTTTCTTATTAGAAGAATGACTTGTGAGTTCAAACTTGCACTTGGCTTCACTTGCACGTCAATAATGTCCTTCCTTGACCTTCCCTCTGCAGCCTAGTCCCATAATCAATACAAATTTGGGGCCAAAAGACCACCTCGGCGGGGAAAAGCTTACCAGTATCTGACATGTATTGATCACCGCTACTTTTGCAACAGAATATCTGCATGATTCTGCAAAATAATGTAACCTGTTTTCTCGCTGAAGTTCCCTGGCACAGCATCTGGCACAGCATCTGGCACAGCATCCTTTGCAAAGGGTGTAAGGTATAAGGCTGTTCATTCCTGTCAATAGTGTAGGGTATGCTATGCTATTCATTTCTTTGAATAGCTACTTTTGCAACAGAATACCTGCACGATTCTGCAAATTGTAACCCGTTTTCTTGCTGAAGTTCCCCGCCCAAAATACTCAAAACAACGGTCCATTTTGCAACAAAGAAATCTGTTTTGTGGAGTATTCGACTCCTACTGGTGTTTTAAAATCCTACAAGTCTGTACTATTGACTGTAAAACTTGGTAGAAATGACTATAGACTCTAGACTTGTTATTTTGCTCCACAGGTAAGCCCCGAACGTGTGAATGCCGGATCATATAATCTGTTCATTTTCTAATAGGTCCAACATCTGGTCCACCGAATTTTTTCAGGTCTGGTTTTTCCGGACCAGTCCAATAAGAAAAAAACGGTTTTGTACCGGTACACCGTACCGTTACCCAGCCCTAGCATCTGGCAGGGCATCCTTTACTGTCAGGTTAACGTTCCAAATCCTATATTCACGCCACATGATGGGAGACGGCTGCCATGCGTCTTCCGCAGACCTTGAATATCTGCATCTGAGCCAACTTTGTCCTCGGGGCAATGTTCCACCTCCTCTTTCTTTCACATCATCACGTTTTGGAACCTCGGTCGTGGCAACCTTTTAATACCTTCCTTTGACAAGAGGATTATGTTTTTGTCAGGGTTCTCGTGTCTGTCTGTCTGTGAACACAATAAACTATCAAAGGGTGTAAGTAAGGTATGCTGTGCTCAGGGCTGTTTCCAGGACCCGTCCTTCTGTCTTGGGATGGAAATTTGCTTGTTGGGACGGAAAATGATTGTACTCAATCCGTACGCAAAATTACATGAAACTGTTGAAAATGTACTTTTCATAAGCTTAAAATGATTAAAATGACATGTTTTACTAGAAAAATCAGCAACATGGTCTCCCAAACAACGTGTGGGACAGAAAAAATTCTAAGCTGGAGGCAGCCCTGGCTGTACTATTCCTTCCTGTCATTTGTCAGATTTTAATGTGTATCAGATTTTAATGGATGAAGATTTAAAAATATACAATGTTAAGCCTGTAAGTGATACGTAATTCAGCCTCCCCGGCTGCGATGTATTTACAAAATAAGCCATTCATTCAATAGTGCAAGAAAATCTCTTATTGACAGGAACATCCTGTTAGGGTCGGCAGGTTTTTACAAGGGCTGGTCGGGTAACCAGAAACAAATGATGTTTTTCTTAGGCCTTTATATCATCATGGTGGTATGTTGATCAACGCTTTGTGTTTTGCGGTAGTGCAGTGGGAGCACGACAAACTTTCACTGCTGCCATTTAATTTCTTTACGCCTTGAAGCAGAAAATGAGTCTGTCTGGCGGGGAGGGGGGGGAGAATGATGCAAGTGTGGACAAATTTGTGATGAAACCATTAGCTCGCCTCCTTTGCTGTACAGTGAGGTATAAGGCTAGTTCACCTTTATATGTGAGCTAACCTTTTTCTGTTGTTTTTTAAATCAGGGCATATAATGAATATCAAGTCGATGGACGGTGGACACAAATTGTCATGTTTTCAAAATATTGCTGTTTGAAACCGCCGTCTGTCAACTTCATACTCCTAAATTCCCTGTTTTTTAAAACAAAAGATATATGTAGCCCGGGCACGAATAAAGAACTAGCGATATCCTTGGGTTCATTTCCCCTTCCGTCTCTGATTGAGCCTGACTTTGAGTTCATTAAGATCCACAATTAGCCGTACAATGTAACAATGACCTGGTGATAGCTTATCCAGAATACAAGGACTGTGTAGAAAAAAAGCAGTACCTAGGAAAGCCTCAGGGATTGAAATTTACTTTGGGGAATTACTGCTCCTAGGGCTCCACTGATTTAATTTGTTGGCTCGTGGATTAAAAAAAGAAAAAACAAAGTCCGAGGACCAGGTGTATGCCTTGGTTCACTCCGTTACATGTATATGGAATGGACATATTCAAGTTTTCTTCCTTGCCTGTTGCATTTATGATGTCCGCTTGCTACATTTTCACTTTAAAAATCCTTGAACCAACATATTAAATTGCTGCTCCTAACCTGAGAATGTAGGTGCACAGAAAGCATTTGAGGTTCGGAACATCAAGTCTTCAGAGCATGAATCTGAAATTCTATAACCAAATTCAAAATTTTACAAAAGTACATGTAATATGAATACAACAACAGTTTCACTATTAGAAGTTTTCCTGACTCTTACATTGTCAAGTGTACTCTGCATATGCTTACTAATATAATAGCATTCTGTATGTACATGTATGTAGCAATCAGCAAATATCTTTATCATTGGGTTTACAGGTTCAATGTTGAGTGAACAGAATCAGCATTTTCAGCCTACACACAAGGCTCTGGCCACCTTTTCACTTTGTAGCTACCCTCTATATTTATCTTGGAAACTCTCTTGTACATGATAACTGGGTCTGTACAACCAGGTCACTGGGGAAACTGAAAGGCTTCGAGCTTCGTCGGGAGATGGAAGAATGTTGAGTCGAACGTTAATCCAATCCGAAGTAATCAAGTGAAGTATTATTCGTCTCCAATCAGCGTCAGTTTGAAACCACCTGACGAAAATCAATAATTGATGTAGATGACACTGACCTCGGCGGCCCCGCCGTGGCACCAGGGCCAAAGGTGAGGGGCTAGAATAAGGCCAGTCTACTGAATCCTGGCCTTCATGCATAAGTTGTATTCAGTATTACATACATTACTTTACATGTATAGGTAAGGCTGCGTGTCTGTACCCAACCCAGTACAAATAATTGCTTCAAAATAATTTAGTAAAGATGTGCTAGAATAGTCCCATAGTCCCCGACCCTCCTGTTGAGGATGGGACTAGGTGAGGTGATGAGGTGTGTGCTAGAATAGGCCCAGTCCACTGAATCCTGGTCTTCATGCATAAGTTGTATTCAGTAGACATACATACATACATGTGTAACCAAGTACAATACTGCGAAATAATCTAGGTACAGATCCGAAAGCCCAGGACAACAACGTATACCTTTATGGTATGTCTTACTACATGTACCTCTAATATTAATTGTGCCAAGGTAACAAAGACACTGAAAACAAAGCCACTGTACACAGATGTACAAAAGATGTACTCAGTCTTGGTGAAGGTTTGACTTCCAGTTAAACAATATCTAAAAGACAATCAGTCACTACAACTGGATAAGATGCACTGTACAAAATATGATGTAGTTCTGCTGAATAAGAGTGATGGATGTCACTCATAATGTCTGGAAGTAATCCTATCCAGTTGTAGCGATTGATGACTGTATTTTTGTTCAAACACTGCCCCTAGCTGCTGCCTGGTCCAGCAAGAGTACATAAGGCAGTGCTACAGAAGGGGCATGTCAGTCAGAGATATACTAGGCTGGTGTGTGATCCATGTTTGTGGGTGTCGCTTGAAGGACTGGGTACACGCTGATTTGAAATATGCCAAGCTTAAGCTTGCAGGCTGAAGTTTCCAGGGACAACATTGCTTATTGGTGCTTCTAAACGTTGGATTCAGAACCAATTGGTCCTGGGTTCGTTACTCGCCATGCCGGGGTGTTGTGCCCTTGGGAAAGGCACTTTATACCGCTTTCCCTGATGGTGGAGTGACGCACACCAAGCTCCTGAGCTAATCTGTCAAAAAGCATGCCCCAAACACCCACATCTGCACATTTGCCACCAAAAGCTGTAATGTTTTTTACTCTTTGCTTACTACAAGTACAACTGATGTCAAGAGATAAATTGATAAGTTTTAAAAAACTAGATATTTCATGGAGGTAATTATAGTTTTCTTGTTTGCTCGTGTACATACAAATGTAATGCTGGATGCATGTCATCATGATTATCAGGTACTATAGGAATGAACAGCATTTGTCTTTTTATTACCAGGAGGGAACATAAGGCCATTATGATACCAATTTAATTTTTTGGTTCTCGGATTTTTAAAGTGAATATATTTAGAAGGACAACATCATAACGCTAGAGGGTAGGGAGGAAACATGAGTATAACTGTATTCACCCCACAAAACTGAGTGCACCAAGGCACAAACCTGGTCCTCAGGCTTCATTATCATAATGCTTTCCAGTTAAGGGTTTTTTGAAAAAAAATTTAAAAATCCTAGAACCAACAAATTAAATTGGAGTGGCCTAATATAACCTTAAACATTTGACATAGCACTTACCTGCTGACTACTCGTCAATATTTAACCACTGAATGGGGAATGGCCCAGGTTAACAACTATGACACAGCCAACCAGATGTCCTGCCTTGATAGGATCATGCGGCTTTGGCTTTAAAGACCCTTGTAAAATGTGATTATGATATGTTCAAGTGCCTGCTGTATTGGGAATCTCAGATTTGCAATATGTCATGAAGGTGGTAAACCACATCATAAACTAGGCAAACTATTTGTTCCCAGCAGCCACAAAGTTATGTTTAGTGTTTTTTTTCCATTTTCATCATAAATTGTTTCTTAACCATTTGTCTTATATCAGTCAACATCAGTCACTTGACAGTATGATTGTCATGTTGCACCAGGGACAGCTATTTCGGTGTGAATGCTGTGTCATAATGTCCTTCAGCACCAAGGACGGCTTCTTGTGAATGACATTTAGCAACAGGGACATGTTGTCAGTGTGAATGTCCTTCAGCACCAGAGACAGTTGTGTCAGTATGAATGTCCTTCAGCACCAGAGACAGCTGTGTCAGTATGAATGTCCTTCAGCACCAGAGACAGCTGTGTCAGTATGAATGTCCTTCAGCACCAGAGACAGCTGTGTCAGTATGAATGTCCTTCAGCACCAGGGACAGCTGTGTCAGTATGAATGTCCTTCAGCACCAGAGACAGTTGTGTCAGTATGAATGTCCTTCAGCACCAGAGACAGCTGTGTCAGTATGAATGTCCTTCAGCACCAGGGACAGCTGTGTCAGTATGAATGTCCGTCAGCACCAGGGACAGCTGTGTCAGTATGAATGTCCTTCAGCACCAGGGACAGCTGTGTCAGTATGAATGTCCTTCAGCACCAGAGACAGCAGTGTCAGTATGAATGTCCTTCAGCACCAGAGACAGCTGTGTCAGTATGAATGTCCTTCAGCACCAGGGACAGCTGTGTCAGTATGAATGTCCGTCAGCACCAGGGACAGCTGTGTCAGTATGAATGTCCTTCAGCACCAGGGACAGCTGTGTCAGTATGAATGTCCGTCAGCACCAGGGACAGCTGTGTCAGTATGAATGTCCTTCAGCACCAAGGACAGCTGTGTCAGTATGAATGTCATTCAGTACGGAAGACAGCTATTTCTCTATAAATACCATTGAGCACTTGGATAGCTGTGTCAATATAAATGTCATTCAGCACCAAGGACAGCTGTGTCAGTATGAATGTCCTTCAGCACCAAGGACAGCTGTGTCAGTATGGTATGAATGTTTTTCTCAGCACAAGGGACAGCTGTGTCAGTGTGCCAAGATCTTGATGAATAGCCAGTCATGAATCATTACCATCTATTTTTTGTAAGTTTTGTGAGTTATGTTTATTCACTTCATTTCACATTATATGAGAGGTTGAAATGTAAACTTCACTTAGCATTTGTTTGAACTTGTTCCGTGAACCTGATGCTACCTCTTTGGAAAGAAGATTTAAGTATTTCAGTGCATTACATTAGGGCACTAGAATGTAAAGTTGATACCATTTAGTATGCAATAAAACTGGTAATGCTAGGTTTCTGAACTATTCTCTTGTAGCCCATATAAAGGCAGCAGTAACTGCAGTACTGCTGATTTTATGGCTGGAGGAAAATGTTGAATGCTTGGTTTGTTAATTGTGTGGCTGCCCTCAAACATGGCCCCTCCATTTATCTGAGGGACGTCCTTAGCCAAAGCTAGGTGCTCATGTACACCTGAGTGAGGTGAGGAAATTTGTGTGAAGTGCCTTTCCCAAGGGCACAATAATGGAGCATATCAGGGAAATCAAACCCAGGACCTCTGTGCTTTGAGCCAAACACCCTACCATTATGCTACATGATGCCACCCAGTTATGTAAGTTTTGTCATGTTTCAAGGGGGCTGAATGACGGAAAATGCTGTGCTTGTTGAGTGGTGGATTAACTCAAATAATTGGGGTTAGGAGTTGCATGATTGTGAATTGCGTAAACTCAGTGGAGAGGCCAGGAAAGTTGGTTGGAGCTGTATTTATGGCTGAAGCTATATGATTGGCTCGTTGGCTGGAGCTGTATGATTGGCTCATTAGCTAGAGCTGTGATTGGCTCATTGGCTGGAGCTGTATGATTGGCTCATTGGCAGTAACTGTATGATTGGCTCATTGGCTGGAGCTGTATGATTGGCTCATTAGCTGGAGCCGTATGATTAGCTCATTGGCTGGAGCTGTATGATTAGCTCATTGGCTGGAGTTGTATAATTGGCTCATTGGCTGGAGCTGTATGATTGGTTGAAGCTGCATGATTGGCTCATTGGCTGAAGTATCTGATTGAATGAACATGCTAGCTGTTCATGCAGTGTTCCAAACACTTGAGTCTCACAAGGTTGCAATTCTGACAGTATTTCTGTAGTAAAGAAAACAACAAAATATACAGTGTAGGTCACCACAGCAAATAAACGTGAAAATAGCATTACGTGTTATCAAGTTGATAATTCACTTGATTTCACATTATATGAGAGGTTGAAATATAAACTTCACTTAGCATTTGTTTGACCATGTTCAGTGAAGCTGGTGTTTGAGTTCTGCTCCCTCTCTGATAACAAGTGAAAGATTATTATAATAAGTATTTCAGTGCATTACGTTAGGGTGCTAAGAGGAAGGTAAAGTTTATACCATTTAGTATGCAATAAAAATGGTGATGCTGAGTATCCAGTCACATTTTTGGTATTTCGGCAGAGTCTTCTATTCTAACGGGCTCTCAGATTATGTCTGTAGCCATACCAATATCCCAGTGTATATTATATTTATAGCTAGTGAGTGGAAGCATTATGGAACATCTAAGGTAAAAAAATCAAGTCAATCCAGACCTCAAGATGATGCTTGCTGAATATATATAAAGTACTTCTCTTTTATATGCATTGCTTTTACAAGAAGTATTAGGATGCTTGATGGCCAGTCCTGGGAGAAGGCTTAGGGGGTAATCCAAGAATATAGTCTGAGCCAAGCATTGCATGCCCTAATGTTAGACCTGAGACTTGGATTATGGATTTTGACATTAGGAAGCCATTCCATGCTGTCAGAAATCCTTATTTTGTAGGCCTAGTTTATGACGAGCTCTTACATCTGTCGGCCATTAAGGCTGCTATCTGTGCCGCTCCGTGTGGTTGTCGTTATAAACTTCAAGGATTGTTGCGTTTTGGATCTGCCCAACAGAAGAAATACAAGGGAGCGGCATTTCTGTGACTGTAAGGGAGATTAACTGTTTATAATTCTGAAGCTGTATGATTGGCTCATTGCTAGAGCTGTATGATTGGCTCATTGGCTGGAGCTGGTGAGCTGTATGTCGTTATAAACTTCAAGGATTGTTGCATTTTGGATCTGCCCAACAGAAGAAATACAAGGGAGCGGCATTTCTGTGACTGTAAGGGAGATTGACTGTTTATAATTCTGACAGCAGCAGTGAATTCTCAGGTGGTTGCCCCTCCCGGCAGCCAGGAGCGAGGATTTGAAACATCCATCTGTGAAAGCCCCCTGACTTCATGCTCTTTTGGAAATGACGTGTAATCCATCACTGGGATGTCCTGTCCAGGATGTACAGGAAATGAATGCAGGTGATTTTTGACACAATGATGCAAGCATTAAAAAACTGGGAGATGAAAGAAGTAGTGTAATGCCAACCTTGTGATGCAGCGCCGTACTAAAGTATGAGACATCCACAGTGCAGTCACGATAGAGTATTTTTCATTATGCAAGATTTGCACATTCAGAATTTCTTTACTTGCAAATCTTTAAAGATAGCAATTTGCAAATTGCATGTTGCATGTGGGTATTTCCAACCCTGCTGAGTAAGCCATGGCTACTAATGACGTACCTTGTTTTAGGCACAATGTCATAGACAAGCAGGAACTTGGTTACCTGTATGTATCAGTTAAGTATTGTTTCTTGTTTCTTGACTCCTTTAGTTGTTGACAGCTCATATCTGCAACATCTACTCTTCCAGGAGTGATGGTTACACATAACACTTGGACACATAACAAATGGACACTTTATGAGCAGTATAAAAGTATCATAATTAATTGTGTTGCATAAGCAGCTGTGTTAGTAGAATCCTTGCATTAAGCCACAGATTCTCGATCTCTTCCTTTCTGAACTCCCTCTGTGAGTGCAGGTTGACAAAACCAGTACGATTCACCTTAAGTATCTTACCACATTGTTTTCCTTTTACGTACTTGTATGTCAAATCTGTAGACATTAGCGCCATCTTATTTAATTAGCATAAGCAGCCATGTTAGTATAATCCTTGCAGTAAGCCAAGGATTTGCGATCATTTCCTTTCTGAACTCCTTTAGATGTGAGCGCAGGTGTATCCGTACCTCTCCAGGTAATAAGGAAGCTTACACTGCCTTGAAGTAGGTCAGGCACCTCATTAAGCCAAATGCCCCCTTTATTCCCGGCTGTCACACGTTCCTAATCTGTAAGCGAAAGGTCCGTGGTGGTGTCAGGTCCAGACGAATCTATTTTAGCCGGTCGGGTTAAGAAGCATAATTCAGATTCATGGTCATGCCTCTGCTTTGCTGTGTTGAAAGTTTTTATCATCAAATCAGTTTGACCTGCTCTGAATTGTGTTACCCCCCCCCCTAGACATGTTTGTGTAACACTAGTTCACCTTTATCCTGCGGGGTAACCTGCATGTATATCCCTAAGGCTTGTTTTTGCAAAATAGGTATATTTAAGGATATCAAGTTGATGGATGGTCATTTCAAACTGCCATATTATCAGATATTACAATTTGAAACCAACGTCCATAAACTTGATATTCCTAACCTCCCCATTTTTAAAAACAGTTCTTTTGCGTAGTTTGTCATAGTCTGGAAAAGACTGACTGACAGAGAGAGAGAATATAGGTTACCCCATGGATAAGGTGATGAACTAGTGTTATGTGTACAGTGTATGTGAGTGTGTAAAGGTAAAAAAGATTGTACGAATAATAGCGTTAGCTGACCTGCAGCTCATTGTTTTTTGTATATTGTTGAAGGTTGATGTGAATGTGAATTAAATGTGAAGTAAAATTTCACTATAGTCTCAGACTATTTCTGATAGATAGCAATGTAGAAGACATGCATAAAATGTTATAGCTTGAATGATATTTACAGATTACAACACAGATCAAATTTTGTAATACTATGTAATACAACCATGACATGACTGCTACCCATTATTGCATGTTGAAGTCTCCTGTCTGATCAATCATATGCATGTACAGTTTGATTGATTGATGGAGAAAGAGTTTTACTGTAATAGTCTTCTTGTTCTTGTTTGTCTGCAATGTTTTATATGAATAAAACACACTGTGTCACAAGAATGCTACCTAAAACATAACCCTATAGCAAAGGTAATAAAGAAGTTGAATTGAATACATATATCTTGAAGACACTGTTGTATTTTGTTACATGTAGGTCCTACATCGCACTTATTAAGTGCTGCACTATTGATTGATGACAATGTTGAACAACAATTGTACATGGTACAATGTATTGCAGCAAATGTTAGACAGAATGCATTAAGAAATTAGAGATATGAAATAAAACTTAGACTTTGATATAGTATTATAACTTAGTCGGATTAATCATGCATGAGTCTCAGTATACAATAAAGCAGTATTCTATATAATTTTCTATTGTACTTGATTCGAAAATTGTGAATAACTTATTACTATATTTATGTACATGTATTCATGTACAAGTACAAGTACACCAGCATACCGCTACCAGTGTATGACCCACGTTTTGCAATCCAAAGAAATCAAATCAGATCATTACTTGGAATATTTTGGAAGATGTTGACCATTTATTGAATGCTAATGAAGACACTGTTGTGTTGCTCAGGTCCTTTGGCACCTGGATGTGTTCAGACGAAGCTTCCGCCAGCTGTCCGGCCATGCCTGCATGGGGAACTCCTGTATCTTCTGTGCGTTGAAGGTGGGTCTTACAATGTACATAATGCTGTGTATCATGATTGTCAAGTGTTATACAGATAAGTGTTGTATACCATGCAGTATCACATAGTGCTGCATAACAGTACACAGTACCTGTACTGCAAAAATCATTTAGGCTAGAAGCTACTCGATATCATAAATGTAATTCTGGACGTACAAGCGTAGGAAGACCTTGTAAAACAGTACTTCGAAAAGACGCTTACCGATCAGTAGAAGATCTGCCCTAGGTTATGGAGGATAGGGATGGATGTATAGGCAGGGAGTCATGTTCATCCATGCAACCAGCACGAACGGATGATGATGATGAATTCTGATTTATCATATTTATTTGGCAAGGATTCAGTCACCATCTCCTGCATCTGTATTCACAGACCTTCTTTTACTAGATTTAGCCCCTGCCTACATGTAACACTATTTTTGGCCTTTGTGCTGTGCAACCTGACTTTGAAAGTAAGTTGCGCCAAACAAAACATGGGTATAACATGGCACAACTGGGCAACTGCGAACCTGCAGACTAGAAGTATTGACCAAATACAATCATTAGATTAGTTGCATTGATTGTTGGAACAGTGTTTCAAGGTAGCTGAATTTTGATATAATCATCTGATTCAAGATGATATCTGGATGACAGGATGTTCCCAAATGTAGATGATACATGTACATTGTCCACAGATAATGCTTCTTATGTCAGATATTAATGATCATACCCTAATCTTCTCCATTTTGTAATCCAAAACCACTTCAACCATGCGGACAAGAACGTGCATCATACAAAAATGATGGAAAGGTTTACCGTATTTCAGGCTGTTCATTTACAAGGCTGGAAAACAAGGTCTATCTATGGAAGTAAAACATCACAAACAGAAGATTGCTTGTAAATCAAAAGTACTTCCCAGCTTGATATCTCCAGGAACTCTATGCCCTGTTAAAATCTTAAAGCAATCTACTCCATTTTGGGGAAGAAGAGTGGAGTAACATTTCATATGTCAAGGTAACGAATGCAGTCTGACAGAATCCAGCAGAGATCCTGATCGGAGCCTGTAAAATATTCCTTTGAACTCCTCTCAACTTCGATTCTTGTCTCTTTAGATCAATTAGATTGAGTTGAAATTCAGGATTCATAAGCAAGAGACCATTCTAACACACGCTCTAGCACCCTGAGTCTGAACCTCAACAGAGAATTTGATCCTATTAGAATTAGAATCATTCCATAATTGTCTTTAGGCAAGATAACAGTTACTCAAGCAACTTGATAGAATTTAGAAATAGTCAGATGTTTCAGACAGCTTCTACTTTCACTATCATATGTTTTAGACAGCTTCCGTTGTCTTTCACCAGTGACTGGACCAATGTCTGGATTTACCACCTTTTAAACCAAGACTCAGAATTATCTTTGCATCAGTTTCATATCAATTCAAAGAGGGTTGATAAAAGATGAAGTCAAGACGAGGTTGTATGCTATGCCTTTGTAGCAACCCGGGACAGTCTATTGTCAGTTGAAAAAAATTAGGGCTTTCCTGCTTGAGATTCAGGTAGTGACACCAACCATCCTTTATCTAAAGAAGAAATATGACACGGTAAGGCTCCAGACAGTGACGTATGATTGTGACAGGTGTTGTCTGCATGGTAATGTGCCCTTATTCTAGTAGGAGAAGCAGACAGACCAGGGTTGGACAAGTCCACTATAGAGTCCACTAGATTGATTGTACCAGACAAGTAAAAGTGCTGATTGGGCAAGCGCATGTCCTACCCCACTTCCGCGATCGGGCAAGTAAGATTTTTCATGTGTAAGATTTTTATATACTTAGGCATCAAGCATTGGTGGACACAGAAAAATAGGACAATTAAAGAATTCCATTGATGGCAATAAAATACAAACTTTAGAAAAATGTAATTTAAGTTTCAGGGCAAGTGAAAAGGTCGGTTAGTGCAAGCAATTTTCAATGTACTTGCCAAAAAGTGAATTTTAGAAAACTTGTCCAACCCTGTCAGACAATTCAACCCACTGTTTTATGAATCATTCGTAAATTTTACTGCAAAGTCAAGGCTGAGCAATAAATTTTGCTGTTGATTGGCAAGTGTTTGTGGTTGGATTCCTGCATATGAGATTGTCCACTTATAAGGCCACACCAATTCAATTTGTCCTCTGATACTAAGGCCTGAGGACCTGGTTTTTGCCTTGGTGTACTCAGTTTTATATGTTTTCTTCCCTATCCTCTAGCTTTATGATCATGTCCTCTTCCTGTATTTTCACTTTCAAAAATCCGAGAACCAAGAAATTAAATTTGTCTGTACTAACCCTTAAGCAACTTGCAGTAGAATCTTTTTTATTGTTTTTTTTATTCAAAAGCCGGTGCAATGGCCTAGTGGGTAGAGTGTTCACCTTGCATTCGGAAGGTCGTGAGTTCGATCCCGGCCGATTCATACCAAAGACTATAAAAATGGTACATACTGCTTTCTCTGCTTAGCACTCAGCTTTCGGGAAAGAGTATGGAAGTTGAACACACACCACTACCAGTGGACTAGCCCCCTGCTGTGGTGATTGCGTTGTGTGTGGCCCAGGGCTAACGAAACAGAGATGGGCACCGCCCTATGCGCCAGAAATGGGCACCGCCCTTGGCGCGGGAAGGGTTTAACTTTTAACTTTAACTTTTATTCAAAATGAAGAACTGGTGCTTTGGGTGTGGCGTAATGGTTAGTTTGAGTGTTGAACCAGTTGGTCCTGAGTTCGATACTCGCCATGCCCTGATGTTGTGCCCTGTGGAAAGGCACTTTACACCACTTTCCCTGATGGTGAAATGACACTAACTTAGCCCCTGGGATAATCTGTTTAAAGTGTGCCAGATTTGGATTAGTGTGCCAGTGTGCACATTTGCCACTAAGGGCCATATTTTATTTTTGAAAATCAAAGGATTTGGGACCATTGAATAGCACTGTCCCAGCCCAAACCTCCTCTCCTTGGTTCCATGAAGCGAATAATTGCAAAGTAATATTGGAAGTTGATGTATAAATCTGATAGCACAGACAGTCTTTGAATGATAAACCAACAAAGCTAATGGGAAGAAAAAAATGTTACATGCCCTCAGATTTACAAAATAGGCCACACCAATTCAATCTTTTTGTTCTCGGATCTCAGAAGCCTGAGGACCAGGTTTGTGCCTTGAGGCACCCAGTTTCATGCTATGGGGTGAATACAGTTACATTCAAGCTTTATGATATCATCTCGCTATATTTTCACTTTTAGAAATCTGAGAACCAAAAAATTAAATTAGTATGGCCTTGGGAACAATCTAACTGCTTGTAGGATCTACCTGAGGGTCTACCCTATCTTTCTTTAGTGACTTTATTGTATATAGATATGTGGCGTCTTTTATTTGATGACAGCTCCTTGGCATGGACCCTGCTTTACTGCAGATTTGTCTGTGGCCATGACTGTGTATGTCACACTTTGTAGGCACAGTACTAGTGAGGCCACAGTTAGGGTATCATCTTCAGGTGTGGACAAGTCCATGAAGATTGGTCTACTGGGAAGTGAATGTGCCGTTTGGGCAAGTGTATGTCATACTTGCCCGATCAGGCCTGTGCAATTTTCTACCCAGTACGGCTTTGTTTTCATTGTGTTTTTCCAGTTAAGCATATTTTTTGTGTTCTTTTGTAAATCCAAGGACCAACATGTTAGATTGGATGGCCTAAACAGCAACTTGCAATATTTAGGATGCATTTTGATTCGAGTGTGAAAAGTACAAATTGCTGAATCTAGAGGCATAACCCAAATACATGTACCTCTGGGGAACCTTAATGTCCTATAAAGATGAGGTCCAGCTGCTTTATACATTTGAACCAACATATCAAATTGATGTGCCCTAAACAGCAAGCATTCTTGAGGATGCATTTTGATTCTCATTCGAGTATGAGCAGCTTGAATTACAAATTGCTGAATCTAGAGGCACAATCCATAAGTACATGTACTATCTAACATGTACCTCTGGGGAACCTTAATGTCCTATAAAGATGAGATCCAGTTGCTTCATACATATGGCCTTGTCAGACTCCCCATGTATGACAGAACAGACATTAAGGCACCATGGCTCGAAATTCATCGTTGGGAAAAAGTACACTGATGCACCTAACCTATAAATCTAGTTCACCTTTATCCCCAGGGTAACCTAAAATTGCTGTTTTCAGAAACAGGGTATTGAAGGATACACTCATCAATTTGACGGAAGATGGTTTCATATTGCCATTATTTTCAAAATATTGCGGTTTCAAGCCACTGTCCCTTAACTTGATTTCCCTAAATAACAAAATTGTTTACGAAGAATATAGGTTACCCCGCAGATAAAGGTCAAGTAGCATTGAATTCAGTTTGTCCGAGAAATATTTTTGAGTACACAGCATATTATAACAAATCAGAATGAGCAAAAGCTAATTGCCAACCTTACTCAAGTTACTGCGATATAAACAGGTTATAGTTTTTTTCTTACACAATAATACTATTCTGCACACTAGTATACAGTTACAGTACTTATACATGTACCTTATACAATGTAAGCTATAGTAATTGCCCGACAGAAATATTTGGGTGCATCATTCTATGGTGCCCTGTTATCAATTAGATGCACAGCTCCAATTTTAGGCCCAAAAAAGTGCATCTGCTGCCAGTATTCGGCTTGGCAATGATGATCGGTTCTTTCTGCAGTTCCTGTACGGATCCTCTACATTAATATCACTGGTGGCGCCATCAAAATCATGTGTGCTGCTATCCTGGTATGAACCAATGAAGCCTTCACCGGATCCCCGTTTTATAGCCATGGCCTGTTGCTTTCGAGTATCCGCTGTAAAGCAATGTATACAGTCTATTGCTGGGCCACTAATTACTTCTGATGATGCTATTACAGAGGTCATTCCATCCTTATTTGGTGTAGTCCATTGCCAGGCAACAAGCTTGATTACGAATGGCCGAAGCAGCAATTTTGAATGGCCGCCGATCTGATGTAGAAAAGGAAGATTTAGGAATGGAACCTTTTACTGCATCCAACCAGTATGTATTCTGTGAGCACGTCTGATGAATGGCTCCATTCCCACCTCCGTGGCATGTACCAAACAGACGGCAGGGCCGCATCCTTGGCCTGTGTGATCTTGGAGCACCACTATAAGACAGTAATTTCCCACAGGTGGTTTCAGAACTGGCTAACTGGGCCTGCGGAGGCGGAAATTTATAGGAAAGCCAGGCCTGGGCGAGAGAAATTGTTGTTCCCCTTGTAGTGGCTTAGTGCCATATAGGTCCACAAGTTTCCTTATTGTTTCTGTAACAGGATGTGTTTTTACAGTTTGGCCTTGCCCTTTAATAGGCTTGAAGCACGTCCTTGAACACGGGCCTCCTATTTTAGTACCTTCTGAAAGACGGTTGCAAAGACCTAGATGCCCTTCCCAGGATTTGAACTGGGGTTTCCCAGTTACCTATTTATTGGAACATAGAGGTACATGTCATATGGGGACATCCCTTACAAGCAAAGTTGGTCCAACACTAGGGGTTGCTGTGCCGGTACAAAACTGTTTTTTCTTGTTAGACCTCTTGATAGAAGTCAAGAGATGATGGTTTCAAACTGCCACATTTTCAATTTTTTTTTTAAATTATTTCAAACTATTGCACCATCAGTTGGCTTGATATCCCCAAGTTCCCTTTTTTTTTAAACAATGAATTTAGGTACTAGGTAACCCCACAGATAAAAGTGAAATTAAAAAGCGTTAAACTTACAAAATTCTACCCACACTACAGGTCATCTTTACCCAGTTCCAGTACAGTGACGAGACGGCACTCCCACCGGATGCTCTGAGAAAAGCGTTGGCTGAAACCTTCGAGGACCAACAGAGATTTCAGCTGGGGTTCATGGACGATGCTGCCGAATGCTTTGTGAGTCTGCTGTAGTAATTTGTATATTTTCAGTGGAAATCCAAGTCTTTCACAAAGGTTCAAAAACTACAAATTTTTGTACACATACCTGTTCTCTAATCATGTAATTCAGTCAAAACCTGTGGTATGGAATGAAACAATATTTCCCTCCTATACTTGACTATAATATAAAGCAACAAACTTCAACGTATACCAGTCCTGTAGTATTTAGTGAGATATAGAAACACCATTATTACCTGTGGTATGGATTGTAGTTTTTAAACCTCCTGTCAAAGACTGGGATTTCCGCTTACTTAAACCATGCAACTTAGAACTTGTTGAAGTACAAGTCATTCTCTTTTTATATAACATGTTTGTCCATCGTTCCTTTGACCTCTACAACCTCAATACATTTGTAGGTGAGAGAAGGTCAGTTTGGAGGGTTCCCTTTTGTCTGACGGATTATTTTCCTTCTATGCAGGAGAGCATCTTGCTGCGAATCCACTACCACATTGCCAACGAGGTCAAAGAGGACATGTGCAATGCCAAACACTGCATCTCTCACCAGAAGTTTGCCATGACTGTTGTTGAGCAGGTCAGTACTCGCCCCATTTTTCATTAAGAAGAAGTACTGGCTTATGTCCAGGACGGGCAGAGTCAAGCCCGATGTACCGAGTAGACAATGAAGTGGAGTCACCTTGTAGAAATACGTACTACATTGTACTCGTTCTCAATCCATCTTCTTGCTTCGGTGGTCAGTGCGATGCTCCATTACCTGTACTTGATTTGCTGTTGCCAAACCTCCGTAAGTGCCAGAGAGCATTACGACGTGGTATTTTGAATTGCGGTAACTTTGTCGTGTGGCACAACTGTATAGTGGGGTCATGCGGGATAACGGCAGGGTATTTTGCCCAGAACCAAGAGGTCCTGGATTCAAATCCTGTTATGCTATCAATCTTGTGCCCTTGGGAATGGCATTCACATAACTTTACTCAATCCATCCAGGCGTAAAAATGGGTACCTGACTTTGGTTGGGGAGGTAAAAGGCTGTGGGAAAAGAAGATTGGGCCCCACTTTCCAATACCGTGCCCAAGACACAGTGGATAACAACCCACTGCCCCAATGGCCTCAATAAGGCTATGGGACTTAATCTGCAAGCAGATAATCCTGGTGGCATAAGATCAAAGCTGGCCAAGGAGTAAATCTAGCCAGAGGAGGACAGCCACCTCCCAGTGCCTGTCTGACTCCCTTAGACCGGCTATACTCTTTGGCCAGCTTTGATACTATCTTATGGCATAGTAGGATCTGCTTGGAGATTGATAAGACTTCTTTTACAATTATTAACTATGTCCTTAACCCCTCCCATGCACAGTGCATGTGTGGATGTGGTGCCACGTCGGAGCCTCTGCCCTTCACACAGATGGTCCACTACGTGTCCGTCACCGCCATGATGTAAGCTCTTTACTTTGTCTGTTTGTGTATTAGTAGCAAGATTTTCCAGGAATATTGACATGGGGAAAAAAGGAATAGTTGATATTGTCAGCCAACAAGGTCATTGAACAAGTCAAAATGGGTTTAGACTTCTCATGATGAACTGTTTTACATGACATGTCTGCTTGGAAAATATCTAGTTTTTATTTTGTGCTGCAAAAGTTGAATTTACTTGAGTTATTCCACCTCCATGAATAGTTTCATCTAATGTAGTACAATGTGAACCAGACAAAATTGCCCTGAGAAAGGTGACACACAATCACCGAAACGTGTGAATAAAACAGTCTTTGTGTTGTACAAAGAATCTTGTTATTAAGGAATTCCATCCTCTCAGTCACCCTCTGGCCTGCAACTAGGAAACATAACAACCAGTCCTAGAAAATATTGAAAAGCCTAAGTCCGCACTAACTTTTCAAATCATATTAATTCTGTTTCATTGCTTTTTAGTTTGAGCAAAATCATATGGAGCATGAATTTGTTCACTGTCCTTTAGTTAGTATTCAACTGTAACTAAAAGGATATTAAGTCCTTAGGATCTTAATCCTTTGAAAAGTCCATTAGTGTATGTCCGTGGTGCTGATTTTGCTGTCGTTGTGCCATTTTCCATCCAGTGTTCACACCACTGTCACCAGGCCTTTTCAGCATAGGGAATGATATGCTGTGATTTGGATCCCATATGCTGTGATTTGGATCCCATATGCTGTGATTTGGATCCCATATGCTTTGATTTGTATACCATTTGCTGTGATTTGGATCCCATATGCTGTGATGTGTATACCATATGCTGTGATTTAGGCCCGTTTTGGCAGTGTTTCAACAAAAACTGTTATCACAATTACTGTTACAATTTATGGGATCATTGAGTCTAAAACTAAGCCTTCCTCTGCTCCATAGTTATATCACTCTCTGATTTTGGGTCTAACAGGAGGAGCAATCATGATTTAAAACCCTCATTATTGGAAAGCAGTGTTTGATTTGGCAATCAATATACACCTCTAAATTGTAGTTTGTAGTATTTTGTGTATAATAGTATGTATGTGTATGTCTTGTATTTTTGTACCTGGGCCCTTGATAAAATTCATTATGAATGTACCGACACATACCCCTTATACAGAACACACCCTGTTATATTCTCTACTGTAAACATTTTGTGTTTATCACCTTTCGTTACTGTCCAGAGCCCAGGGAAAGGAGATGTTAGACAAGACGAAGAAGCCGTACCCCGAGATGTTTGGACAGCTGCTGAAGAATGCAGGAGGGGTCGGTGACCTTAGAAACTGTCCTGTAAGTTTAAAGCATACGGAACGATTGTATTCACTTTTTCTTTCCATAGTTACAAAGTTAAGCTTTGTTTCAACACAAAAGATGAACTCACCATAAATTTCCGGTCAATCTCGCCAACTGACATATACAGTGACAACCAAAGCTATACAATACTAGGCCAACACATGTAGTTACCATATTATACAGAAGCTGTGTGTGTTGTCAATGGAATGTACAAAGCAATATTCACACAAGATGATTGAGTTATCAATTAAGAGCTAATGACCCTCTGAAATTTATATGGTGTCATAAGGCCTGCTCATTTGATACATATGGTGATTAAAGCCACCAATTAAGCTTAAATTTTTTTAAACTTTGCAAACGAAGATCCCCAAAAGTCCTGCTCACAAACGAATGAAGCAACCAGCAAATCAGTCATGGAGAGGTGAAAACATAACCTAGTCGGTAATGAGCTCCGCAGTGGATTATCAGCTTCCCTCAGGCGTCCGCATAATTACGAAATACATGGTCATGTGGAACATGAATCATTATACAAACTTGCTTGATAGGGCCACACCAATTTGATTTGTTGCTTCTCGGATTTGCCTGTCCATTTTCAAGAAAAAATCCCAAGAAAAAAACAACTATTAATTGATATGCCAAAAAAACAGAAATGGTTATGTGAAGTTTTTTTCTTGGAATTTGTATTTGGCATGATTGTGTTATTCTCATGCTGCTCACATGTAAAATGTTCATGTTCCTTCCCACTATTCTAGAGTAATTGTGGAGAGAGGGTGCAGATCAGGAGAATGTTAATGAACTCCCCTGAAATAGGTGAGTAGCTAAAACATTTTTATCTCTGTGTAGTTTGTTTTCAGTGTATCTGAATGTTTGTGTTCTTGTGTTTGCATAGTTAGTTGAATACACTTCGTTTTCATTGTTAGTTGAATACAGGAATTGAATGGGAACATGGTACATGTATCACCGTAAAGGTCGGACTTTGGTAGCGACAGATGTTCAAAGATGGTAGAGCTAGTTTTTATTCAGATATGACAGACATTCCAGTTCATGGGGTCAACGGAAAAGACTACTTATTCACGGGGAGGTTTTTTCTTTGGCCTGTAGGCAGTCTCTTTTCTTCTTAACTGGTGCAATGACCGAGTAGGTAGAGTGTTTGCCTTACAGTCAGCAGGTTGTAAGTTTGATCCCTGGCCAAGTCATACCAAAGACTTTGAAAATGGTACATGCTGCTTTCTCTGTTGAGCACTCAGCACTAATGAGGAAAGAGTATGGTAGTTAGATACACATCACTACCAGAAAACTGGCCCCTTGCTGTATTGGCTTGCACAGATGTGTGAGATGGGCGTCACCTCTAAGCATCTGTTACAGATGTATGGGCAACTTCAAATTCTCAAAAACTCTTTTCTATCATGCTAATCTTGTATTTCTTGGAAACCCTTCCATGTAGTGAGCCTGGGCCTGGTGTGGGACACAGACTTCAAGCTAGCCACATTCAAATAAAAGTAGTACATTGCCGTTAGAAGTGAATTTTTGAATTGTTTGAATCATGCTAAGCCTGTATTTCTTGGAAACCCTTCCATGTAGTGAGTCTGGGCCTGGTGTGGGACACAGACCAGCCCACAGTGGAGCACATCATGGACGTCATCAACTGTCTGGGGACCACTATCCGGCTCGTAGATGTGAGTATCACAGGCGCACTTTGGAGGCAGGGTGTTTTAAAAGGTCCCAGAACATGGTATTTTTCCGTGACCCCCACAGTCCCCAAAATCCCAATAGGCCCAAAACTGTGTTCTGCTAGTACCTTGAAAGATGGGCTTAAAAGTTAAAACGGGGGGTAGAAAAGCAGAGATTTGCCTCATAACTCAGAAGTTTAAAGCATAAAAGCAAACAGTAAGTTCCTTGTGTAGAAGAAGTACTTTTCATTATAGTCTTGCTAGACTGACGAATGCCTATCTAGGTACACTTTTACATCACGGGGTTTGCAAATTTTACACAGCAGCCACTGTATGTTTAATGTGATGATATCGCAGGTATAGTTATTGTTTAATTGTGTCAGTGAGGGCAGGAGTGAAGACCTGGAAAAATAATTTTTGGTAATCTAATGTTCAATCTAACCAAAAGGGTGAATACTCTGACTTTTGTCATAAACAAAAAGAAATGTTGTATTTTGGAGTCATAAGAACTTACCTCATCAGAGGTTGAAATCACTCAACAGTTATGAATTCTGTTTATAAAATGGTGGAAAATACATGTACATGTAGATACATGTCCTAACCAGATAAGAACATGACTTGGCTGTTCACCCAGCTTCTCTGAAAAATCTTCGACATGTGTCATTAGACGCATCTAGATTGACGTCATGAAGGCAGGAAATCTCAATCGGCAGTTCCGAGCTGCTACACGCCCCCACAGCTCTGCTGCTGGGGAGATAGCGGACTGAGGCAACACCAATTTAATTTGTTAGTTCTCGGATTTTAAAATTTTTTTTCCAAAACCCTTAACTGGAAAAACATAATGATAATGAAGCCTGAAGATCAGGTTTGTGCCTTGGTGCACTCAATTTTATGGGGTGAATACAGTCACATTCAAGCTTTATTATGTAGTCTCGCTTTTTAAAATCTGAGAACCAAAACATTAAATTGGTATGGACTGAAGTCGTGCACTGTATTCAGATGTTACAGCCAGCCTCCTCATTTGAGAGTTAGCTCCCGAAGTGCAGCCAATCTACCAAGTCACACATGCTGTGATTGTCTGATGAGGTGCCAGAGAAGGGCAACTGAGTGTTGGGTTGCACAGTAGAGGGCTCAGAATTGGAGTACGATTTTAGTGCCACCTTAAACTCCTTGAAAGTCCTGCTTTTCCTTGAACGTTTTGGCTCAATCTTGAAACATTTTGGGTTAGAAGGAAAAAGTAGAGTCTAAGCTTTCCTGTTTTGGTCAAAATTTGTTCAATTCACCAGTTTAATGATTATATAATAATTACAAGTAGTTTGTTTCTGGACAGATGAATATCTAACATTACACACACAAGTAGCCCCTGTTCTGAATCTATGAAAGTATGGTCAAAGCAAGATGAAAATCCCATCAAGCTTCCTGATGATGTGTTATGCATTGTATTTCATGAGGTATTTATGGAGATTTGACCAAATAAAGTTTCCAAACTTTTTCCAAAGCTTAGAAATGTTCACAATATCACTTTATACACATGATTGAGAATACTGCATGTGGATTCAAAGTAGTTTGTTCGCTTTATGGAGGAAGAGAACAATATGGACTACATTTATACAAACATTAACTGTATCTCTGTTATATACATTGTCTGACCCTTGCCTCTTCCCTCATCACCTCAATGAAAAGCAACCTGCAGGACGATTTAAGCTTTCATGAATAAACAAAGGCTCAAACCTCAGAGGATCATCTTCAATAGAAGTGAAGCTGTGAAGTAATGCATTGTGACACCTGACATTTTCTCCCTGTCCCAGTCAGGGCAACGGAAATGAGTTCTGTGTAGGACACCTGGTCACCAGAGATTTGGAACTTGGCCTTGAAGAAATATAGGCAGGCAGTAATTGACCTCAGTGTGGCGCTGATTGGAAGCGTGCGTGAGTTGACATACATGTACAGCAGCGGTGCCAAGGAACGGTGCTCTGCTGTCAAATTTTGTTTGACAATTGCAGCAACAGTTCCAAGGAGGGGTTCTGCTTTCAAATTTTGTTTTTGTTTAAATTTTGCTTTTCAGTGTTTGAGTCAGTAATTGATGGAAGTGAATACACTTAGTGATACCTAATCTTCTTTGTTCTTTGTGTACCTGGATTTGTTGTTTAAAAATTAGGTGCGTGTACTTTGCTAAATGCAACATTGGTAATACTGCCAGAATACCAGCTTGAGAAACTTGCCAGTCCCTTATTGGAATATTCAACAGAATCATGGGAAAAGTGTGTCATTTCCTGGCATACATATAACACAGGTTCACCTTTATCTATGGGCCAATGCATAATGCATTATTGTTAGAAACAACAGTATTTAAGGATATTGGAAAGAACTGCAATGTTTTGAAAATATTTTGCAATTTGAAATCACTTGATATTCCTAAATACCTGATTTTAAAAATACTTGATAAAGGTTACTTACAGATAAAGGTGAACTAGCATTACTGCTACAGTAAATGTCGCATGTACTTCCAGCTAAAAACAATTAGTTCCATCAAGTCAACTAATATTGTTTTTCCAATTCACGACTGAACTCAAAGTGTAATCAGTCATTCCTGATGATGGAATTCCCAAGGCAAATTAAAGTGCACATGCAGAGAGTATTTTGAAATTTGCTTGATGCTTCAATATAATTGTAGCTCATTATTAAAAAACCACCTGATAGTCCGCTGCACTGGACAGGTGTCAGGAGTTCTAGCTCTGCCATATTTCAGTTTGTTCAATTCAATTTGATTCTTTATTAACATGTTAATTAGCATTGCAGACATACAAATTACCTTGATTAAATCATTGCCACTAAATTACTGTGCTTTTCCATTTTGGAGAATGAGTCACATTTTTTTTGTTTGCATAAATCATCATCATCTGTGTCACCTTGTACGTAGTGTATCAGTCCCATGTTAGTCTAGGCGATTGGTGCAAAAATTGCTCAATTTACAATGTGTGGTAAAGGCATTTTGAATTGGCACCACCCTTGAAAATATTTAGTACATACTCAGGATTCATCATAGTATTACCAAAATTCATGCTTTTACCACATTTTGAGCAATTTTAGCTATATTTTGCACCAATCGCCTAGACTATGTGTTTGTGAGACATTCTCTTGCAAACTTGTTTATCACAGTTTTACATGGCACAGGGAAAGCAGAAGGAAAACCTACAATTATACCTAGCTGAGCTTTCATAGCTCAGAGTCCAAATTGCGCAAAATGCACATCTGTTCTATAAGTGTGCACACTTGACTGAGGCGGAGCCCCCCTAATATGCTATTATGCCCCAAGCCGGTGCTTCAGGCTGTTCATGCTTGGCTGTGTCTCCCCCTGATTTTGCTGATGGCATGCCTGTGCACTTTTTTTCCCTTATGGCATGGTAGGCTTCAAGAATTGATTGCGCCTGGTCTCCGCAAAATGCGATAGGCATATTTCATCTGGCAATAACCCCTTAACAAATACTCGTCATATGTCATTGCCGTGTCAGCTAAATGTGGTGGCAGCGGGGGTTCGGTATCGCCGCTGTGACAGGCTCCACATCTTGAGAAGGATCAACGGCAAGTTTACTCCTTCAAGGGCACGACCTTGTCCTTTTAATAATGACCCCTGGTCCTTTACTAAAGCCGGCCCTTTTCCTACGGGACCGTTTCCCCCGTGCCTCCGCGGTGTAAGTATGGATGAAGCGAATAGCACATATGTCTTCAGTGTCTTCAAACAGCCAAGTTATGAACGGCACAGGCCAGAGAAGGTATTGAGAGGGTAATGGAACCCAACAATAAAGGTCCACCCTAAAACGGGAGGGAAAGATGAATGGTCCAGGTTATGGCTCGAGGGCTCTGATCCCTCACTCGTCTAGAGCCAGACCTATATGTTGCGTCTTTATGAGCAAATGGGCAGCTGCCAGCATTGCTGCATGACAGTTGGTCAGCTTGAGAAGTTGACCGTACAAAACGGTGATTTACATCATTCTCCTAGACGGAAGACCTGGCGCACCCCATCTTGTATCAGCCAAAGAAAGGGTATGTCACCTCGCAAGGGGCGGTATAACTTATAACTTATGACTTACTTACTTAGGCCCCCTTTCCACTAGGACAGCGATTGTGCTGCGCTCTCACTGCGACCTAGGACATAGGATATGTGTAACCTTCACTTTCATACTGGGTATGTCATACAAAGCATAAAAGTGTGATTGAGAAGACAACAAAATGCACAAAGTGTAACAAGATTTGTTTCCTTTTGATACAATTCGTTGAGTGATATGTCAAATTTGAGCACCGTCCTAGTGGAAAGGGGGTATTACTGAGAAGTTGATATGTCTTGACTCTAATGTCTTCATCTCCTGGAACACACTAACCGCTTCTTTGCTTCAGGTTTTCCACTCCGTGGTGGACGACTCTGCGGCAGGGAAGGTCCTGCACCTGGTGGGGGTGGTGACGTACTACGGCAAGCACTACTCCACCTTCTTCTTCCACACCCGCTTGAAAACGTGGATCTACTTTGATGATGCCACAGTGAAGGAGGTGAGGCATTATTGTGTGTTTGAAATGAATTTCGATGGTTTGATTCTCCAATAGCGTAATACTATGCATCTTTAAGTTGGAGGGGGGGGGGTCGCAGACCTGACAAAGGGAGCTGAAACATTCACAGGGAAAAAAAACATGATGGTGCGTTAACTTTTTGGCTTAAATAATGGCATAGTCTGTGCATACTTTGTGTTCAAGCTCTTAACTTTTTCAAAATTTTAGAATTGGAAGGGCAATTGCTGAGAGACCATACAGCAAACAAAATAGGATCTATATAACCTTGATTTCATAATTGGAATATGATGCATGATGTAAAAGTATGCAAAAAGACACAACACAAACAAAAAGTTGTTCCTTGTAATCTTTGGTTGATCAACATATGCTCAGCAGTCACAGCCTGTAGTTTAAAAGTAAGGGAATGGCTGTCCATCAGTTAGCTCAAGTACAAATGTAGCTCAGTATACCCATCCTGTTTCATTAAAGAATTTTCTTTGCAAGTATTTTTTGAAAATGTGTTATTTCACTGAGTATTTTCAAACTTTTTAGAAAGGTTTGTAGAACACCAGCCCTGAACAATGTTAACTTTGACACTTGAAAGTTAAAATGTGTCAACTTTATCTATGAGTCATGACTGTCTAGACTACAGATGCTTCCAAAAGGGAAGGAAAATCAAGGCAACGGAATGGAGAGTCAATCTCTCTCATTTTCCAGCCACCGTTCTTTCCTCAGACCCAATTATCAACTAAGCCCCCTGTAATGACAAGACTTTGAAGGGTTCTCATACTCTTCTTTCATGTGGGATGTCTACCTCAGATAAGGTTTTTTCGAAATTAACCAACAGAAATACCAAAGGAACATTGTCCAAGCAGCTGATGTAATGCTCAGGCTACTAATGCATGATTGTTCACTTCTAAAATAGTTGATCTGTATCAAACATCAAATACCATGAACTTCTTGATGTGTTTTGGGAGTTAACTCTTTTGCCTCATGCTTACATTCCGACGGTATTTCCCAGTTGCCTTGCATGTTGCTCCATCCCCCCCCCCATCCTATTGTGCATTCTTCTCTGCAAGTCTCATCATTGAATGCTGAAGCTTATAATGGCAACGTGAAACCGTATCAACCTTTTAAAAGGTTGCCCAGCTGTGGTTCACAGCAAGGCGTAACTCTGACATTAGGCCTAGGAAAAAAGATTGTGTTTCCTGTTTCCCTACCTACCTGAGAAAAACCTGCCAACCCTAGACATTTTTTGGGTGGGCAGTGGAGTCACTTCAGCCCAATTCCTATTGAACTAAAAACACTGCTTGTCCTGTCTAATGAAGGATAAATGTATCTGTGATGCACAAAGAGGAAAAAAAATCTTGTTTTTTTTCTGAAATCCGAAAAATTAATGAGCGCGAGCGTGCTAATGTCATCCATAAAATTTACTTGCTGTGGCCTCATCTATCTCATCCTCTCCCCACAGATCGGCAGCAAATGGAAGGACGTTGTAGAGCAGTGCAGAAAGAAGAAAAAAAAAGATAATCCCTACCTACTGACCCTATTTTTTTTCAGGACTGAAACAGGAACCACAACTTTTTTTTCCCTTAAGGCCTTATCTATCTAATCCTCTCCCCACAAATCGGCAGCAAATGGAAGGACGTTGGTATGTCTGACCATCCCTGAAGAGGAAAAAATTTTTTTTCCTGAAATCAGGCAAAAATCAATGAGTGCACTGATGTCATCCATAAAATTTACTTGCTGTGGCCTTATCTATCTAATCCTCTCCCCACAGATCGGCAGCAAATGGAAGGATGTTGTGGAGAAGTGCAGGAAGGGCCACTATCAGCCGCTGCTGCTGCTGTTCGCCGATCACTTCGGCTCTCCGGTCAACACGGAGACCGCTCCCACCGAGACCACCATGCTGCCGGGCTACACCCACGGGGAAGGTGCACAACGTACGTCCAGTGAATCTTCCTATGATACTAAGTTGTGATGCATGATCATGATGTTTAGGCCATTATACCAATTCAATTTCTTGGTTTTCTCGGATTTTTGAAAGTGAAAATATAGCAAGAAGACATCTTTAAGGTAGGGTGGAAAACTTGAAAATGGCTGTATTCACCCCAAGAAATGCATAATATCATATTATGTACAAGTAGTACCCTGATCTAAAAATCGTGTCAACTTGAGACTATAATACAGTCTCAACTCTCAAGTTGCATCATAATCCGTTTAACAGAAAAATGAGTGCACCAAGGCACAAACCTGGTCCTCAGGCTTCATTGTATTTTTCTAGATACGGGTTTATGAAAATCTTTTTTTAAAATCCGAGAACCAACAAATTAAATTGGTATGTGGCCTTATGTGCTGATTCATTCTGCATGACTTGTGGTGGGTGTCGTCTTTGCGTTGTAACTTGCTAATTACATTTCAGCGCTTCTTGTAAAGCCACGAGCGTAATTACGTGGCGGGTAAGAAATATTTTCCATGAGATTACCGAAGAAAGATGAGGTTCAATATGTAATGATAGTCCCCAAGGCAGTTACTTTGTGGGGGACAGAAAGTGCAATATTGGGTTGAAGCTTGCCAGCGGCGGATGGGTACTATATAATGTGGACTAAAGCACTAAACTGGAAAATGTTGATAATACAGTCCCTTGTCCATATATTGTGTGGGAATAATCATTAATATGATGTCATGTTTTGTTTCTTTATCATAAGCAATGCCACCACAGAATGCATCATGTACAGTTTTTAAAAATATTTTTCTACGTAGTTAATGGCATGATGTGTTAGTTGCTTTTGAATTTTGTTGTTTCTTATCCATTTTGTTTTGATTGTGTATCATAACGTTACAGGATACAACAAGGAATGATTTTAATGGATCAGAAGAAGATTTGTGCAGCAGAGAAAAATGAGAAATTCCTATAGTTGTGTTGAGTTCCATCATAACATGCAAGTTTGTGAATTTTACAATGACAGGGAGTTAAAATTTTGGTGTGTTAGTATTTTCTATGCATTGTAATATTTTTTGCATGACTGTCTTAAATTCCTTTCCCACTAACAGTGATATGCCACCTTAGTCAAACATATTATTAATATTACTATTACAATACATTTGACAGGATGGAAAGAGCAGCTTTCGAAACTGTATGGTACAGTTCTAGTACAGTTGATGCAAACTTAAAGAAATTGGTTCTTGGCATGGATGCCACATGCAAATTTTTCTGCTTCTTTGGTTCATAAATTTACAACTTGACTGCACAGTTGTCATCAGCAAGCTACTGTCATAAATTATGATGCCGACTTTTGACAATGCCACGGGATCAAAGTCTTGCAGTTGTTCCTATCACTCATTGAAGGCTGCTTGCTGTAGATGGCAGTCTTGCTTCAAAACGTATATTTCATAATATTCATCCAAACAGTGAAGATTTTAAACATTGTATCTAGGGGTGGATATCAGTTCAACTGGACTGGTTAAGACCAGTGCAACATGCAAGAACCGAGTAAAAAAAACGAAAGGCCTTGAACCGTCTTTTTTTAAAAACTGGAAATCTGAACAAGTCTGAACCGGTATCCATCCCTAATTGTACATAGTGTACACAAAGAAAACCTCCTATAGCTACCAGCAGGCTTTCAGTGAGTCCTCTGACCCTGCTCAAATTGTGATGACCCGAAGCCTGTGTCACGTATCCTCACCGGAAATGTGACAAAATGTGACATCAGCAAGGGGTCAAAGGTCGGTGTCGGAGGGCCATCTCTGTTGAGGCTTTCTTTGTGCACTGATATCTAAAATCTTCACTATGATAATCCCGTTACAAATGGTCACAGATGCACTTACATGTACGTGCAAAAATCCATTCAAGATTGGCATGGCAGTCATTTCCATCACACAAATACATGTATATAGAGAGAGACTTACCAGTGACACTTACACCCGGCGAATCAAGTGTGGCTCTTTTGTGATTCTCTTTCCAGCATCCCCAAGTATGACATACATGTATTACCAATCATCAAGATGTGTGATTATTTGTGTGTGTTGAAGTAGAATACTAACATAGAGTTACTGTAACTGTTGTAGTGAAACTAAATGCAAGAGCAGTGTGTACATGTTTTTATACAATCATGATCAGTACATAATGTCACACTGTCATGCTTCTTGTGTTTTTGTTCAAGAATAAACCATGAATCATGCAGATTAGAAGCATCCTGTTATTTTGTGCTATTTTGTGCTTTTCCTGCTTTATTTGTTTTTTATTTCTTTTCCCAACATCCATCATTATTTCTTCCTCTGTTTCTCAGGTCCTAGTGGCTAATATTATCATATATAGTTGCAATGCTAAGCGTCAGTGACGACATTCTTAATTTTGGGGGGAAAAACTCAAGTGAAAAGCATAGATTCACACAGTAAGAGAGTTTCTGTACATTGGTTCTACTGACAATATCAGACAACAAAACTTAACTGTAACAGCATTCCTATTTGCATAGTCCAATGGTTAGCGGCCCTGTTTCTGAAACTAGAAGCCGTGAATTGATTTTGTCAGTGTCTCTCACCTGATATGCACACTGTCCTTATATAGGACAGGACATTTAACGTGGTCCTCTGTTTATTGTGCTTGTCAAAAGAGCTACGGAAATTTCCCCGTTACAATGAACATGTAAAAAACTGTACATAGAGTTTGTCTTCTCTGTCACAATCAGTGGAAGAATAGCTCTTCAAGTGAGCAAAACAGGATCGACATCACTTTCACATTCCTAGGACTGGAAGGTACAATATTGAAGACAAAAATAAAGTCCAGATCATTTTTGAAATTTTTCCACTCAAGCTAAAGCCACTGGGACCTGACCTGCTCTATCTATCTCGCTCCTGGATCATTTCATCCAACATTCACACTTTGTTTCATGTGTTTCTTTGCCCCCCTCACCCGTGCCATCTTCTGTGTTCTCTCCCTGCCTCCTCCATCTCGTGGCGTGTTGCTGTTTCTGCCGGCAGTGCCCCGAGTGGAGAGAAGACCCTCCGGGGGATGGTCCATCTCCTTCTAGACGTACAGTCTGCCAGCTCTCTTCAAACTGTCCATTCCTGATTTGCTAAGTTCTAATCGGGCCATGTTGATTTGATTATATGGCTGATGCATCCTCAAGGAACCCCAAAACTGATGCGAGTGTGCAAATAAAACAGATTTGGCCCAAAATAAAAGTTGCTGTAATTATGATATCTAGGTACTCAAGAATGTTGTGCAAATGCCTATGGTATGCCAAAACGTACGGCGTATGGTATTCCAAACGATAAATTCTTCATTTTTGTTCTTACACATCTTCTTTGACCTAAGAGCTGACGTTGGCATTCTATGACATTAGTATACTTTTTCCAATATTTTTTTCCAATGTATGGCATGGGTTTACTCATTCTGCTGCTGCTTTATACGTTTTACAGTACAATTGAAACTGTCTTTTCTATATTTGGAAATGGTCGAAAATTTATGCGAGCATGGATGTCATCCATGTAATCAAATCAACATGGCCTTAGAAGAAGACATATCCTATCGTATGCAAACATTGTTATTGTCAGCAATGCTCTCAAGGTGGCCAAAATGTATGTGTTACTTTTTTATATACTTGAAAGTAGCCCTCCAAAAGCTAGCAATAAAAGCAAGGGTTGGTACAAGTCCTACTTTTATTATATGATTCACTTAGCAATGTGATGTTTCATGACTTTGTTGATACCAAAAATAAACTTGTTAAAAATGCTATTCTTATTTACTCACAATTCGCCCTCCAAATGCAATAAAAGCATGGGTTGGTGCAAGTCCTGCATTTAGTAAGCCTGTTGCAAGCAAGGAGGGGTCATGGAAGGTGGAGTTTGCAAATTTGAAATGGGATGTAATTTTACAGTAGTTATTTTGCACCAGGGTAATGGTAGGAAAAAGATGAGCACAAGAAAACATCATGGTCAGTGTAACCACTGCTTGACGTAAATGGCTTTCTGGGGCCCCTCCATGCAGAACTTGAAGTAGAATTCATCCATATAAGTTATTTCAGTCGAAGCCCACTGGAATCCTCTATCAATGTAGAAACCAATGTATGAACAGACAACCACCAACCCTGTATTTGAGACAATCCTGGAACATTGTACCATTCGTTTCGATTTAAGAGTACAATGTGCAATGCATTTTATTGTCATGATACATTGAATTTTTACCAACTCTCAATTCATCCAACCCACATTGGACCACCTGTAAGGTGGTAGTTTTTAGGATAGTTGGTATGAAGGAATATTCATTTGATAATTTTTCTGCTGTCTGTAGTCTCGATCAAATTCTGTCCATTCCCTCCTACTGTACAAACATGTACACACCATCTCATACACTGTTACTGTATATTCTCAGGAGATGGTTGATCAAATTAAGCCATCAAGAACTGTTTAAAGAATTTACACAAGGTAGTGACAGGTACAGGTATGTCCAAGGCATTTCCTTGTCATGAATGCAGACTATGGATATTCTGCATGGACTCATGCATTGTTGGTTTCATGTAGGACAGCTTTCAGTAGTTTATTCCTCCAAGTACACTAACTGCCAAAGCCACAGCAAAACATTCATAAGAAGGTCTGCATAACACCATTTAGCGTGGAAGTCTTGGGGCACTCTTATGACAGAATTATAAGAGTAACTGTGAACATTTTCTGTACTCTTTAGTAGCATTTTCCCAGCAGTGGATATTGGTGAACACATTAATTGTGTCTAGCATATTGATAATTTAAAAGCTTTGATTTTATTGAAAACTTAATTGAGTTAGGGAGACTAGCTTTGTTTCAGTGTGGTTACAGGGAAGATTTTATGTCTTTTACTACCCATTATAATGATTTGCATACTATTGTATATATATACTTAAACGTGTACATTCATGTATATACATTGTTGTGTTTGCATAAGTTGCCATTTTGCCACAGATACCAGAAGTCTGGACATTTGTACATGTATTAAGCATGGTCTAGCAGATGAGAACTGTTTCTAAGTTAGGAGCCTTCTCCCACGGCCTGTTACCCATGGCGCCTTTTGCTGTACATGTGCAGATTTATACGTGAACAGGATTATCCAAACTTGTAGGGGAAGAAAGTTGGCATCTCCTTGTTCGAGCTTGGCCTGCTTTAAATCTGTATTACGTAGTGGATACTTTGCAGGTGAAAGTTTAATAGACAGAGGTTCTTACCTCAAAATTGCTGTACAGTTTTGAGGCTTAGACTCTGACAGCAAAAGTGTACAAGCCATAGACTTGAAATGCTTCTGGAAGATTCAATGTAATGAATCTCAAATGCTGAAGGACAGAATAGAGTCGAGCAAAATATTGGTCTGAGCTAAAGTGTGCATCTAAGTGCACAACTGTATATGTTCTGTGGTGTTTGACAAAACTGCAATTCCTCCAAAAGTAGCTAGGAGTCATACCTAAGTGCTAGGTGCTTGTCAGAAGTGCAGCACATACACTCAGTATATTGCACAGTACAGAATGGAAGGTGTAAAGTTAAGATAGTAGAACATAAACTGAAAATCAAGCTTCAAGAAGAACAACTGTACAAAGGATTGTAAAAAAAGAGATCTAACTGTTGAAAATACATTGTACATTCTTAAGATAAACTTATCAACATCTACATGTATGTTCAACTTGGTGAAAGTAATGGTTTTAGATGGAGTTGTAATGACTTATATATGTGCTTCATAATGCGTGAATTGATTTAGCTAATTAAGGTTTCAAACCTTGCTGGTTGTTGAACAAAAGGAATTGGAAGAAACTTAGTCACCAGTACTGCAGCCAACCAATGATGAGTCCATATTTCTCTGTAAGATACAGTCACATGACATTGTACAAAATGTACTGCTGCATTAGATACACATGAGACATTAAAATGTGACATGTAAGAGGTGAAATTGTGTTCGTATGTTCGTATTGTTGAGTGCTCCATGTTTTAAAGCTACTACTATATAAACTTCTTTATTTTCAACTTTACGAGTTTTGCCAAGATCTGAGGTAAAAGTGACTAAGATCTGAGGTAACTTCCTCCCGGTACAGCAGATAGTGAAGAATTGTCACCTTCGTGAGTGCAAAGTGAGCAGGAAGACTCCTGTAGCATGCGTGATTCATCGGTGAGCAAAACTGTATCAGGAACAGTCCTTGTATGTGAGGGGCACAAACCCACCAACAAACTTAAGGTACACTGCAGTGTGTTTGAAGGAAATCTAAAGTTACCACATTTCAAGTTTTCAAGTAATGTAATGTCACCATTTTAGGCTTCAAAACAATAACAGTTCCACGTTGTTTTGATACCTAGATTGTGATGTTACCATGGTCAATATTGACTGAAGGAGGCCATAAGATGTTGCCACTTTTTGCCAACTTTGACACATCAGAATCTCTAGGGACAACTTTGTATTTCCCTGAGCTGTGCATGGCGGTTGATGATGTAAAGTTGTGCTATTAAAGCTGGCGATGTTAAAGTAAAGGTATCGGATCACCTGACTGTACAATGACTGATGTTTCGTTACAGTTCCTTCAAACATGCAGTAGTGAACTTTTGTGCTGTCACAGCTAGAGTTAGGTGGTTTTTCTTAGACAGGGTGAAGCACATTCGACAAATAGATCACAATGGATTAACCATGACCTTGTTTTAAAAGAAAATGTTCTCAGCAAAAGACTGGAAGCATAAACTTCACAGGTGGTTGCACAGCCCCTCACCCTGTCGTATCTTTCCTCACCGCCCCTTGCCGTTCCTGTTAAACAGCATCTTTCTCCTGCTTTTGTTGTTTGTTTTTTATACCAACACAAGTATTCCAGGTAGATAACAAAGTGTTATTTACCGAGCTAAATTTGTGGCGAGGTCTGTCACTGTGTCATCACCTTCCATAGGGCTGGTTCCTACTTCTTACTGCAGCTATGCATGGGCTAGGTAAATAACACTTTGTTGGGTACAAAAACACCTTCATTCTCCAGTGTTGTACCAACCTGACAAAACTATCCACAGAAGTCTTCCAGGACGTTCGCACCACACCCCCTATACCCACTCAGCCCCCAGAACTTTATCCGTAATGGCTATATATAATCTGTTACTCACAGGTCTGTCCAAGATGAGCCCTGCTGTGTCTCCAACGCACCACAAGAGCAAGTCTTCCTCCGCCAGCGGCCAATCCGGCTACACATCCCACACCCTGGGCAAGTCGGACCACTCCGGCTCCTCCCACAAGGAGTCCAAGAGGAAGTCGGGCGGCTCGGACACGGCGAGCGTGAAGTCGCAGAGTTCGCAGAGCTCCAGGAGTTCCCGCAGCTCCAGCAGCCACGGGCAGTATGTCATCAACGGGCCGGTGTCCCCGATCTCTGGGAAACGGGACTGGGAGAACGGGCAGGCGTCGCATCCGATACAGCCTGACTCCAGGCCGGCACAAAAGGACGGTGCGAGTAAGAAGACAGTGCTTGTGAGAAAGGACAGTGCAAAGAAAGGGAAAGACAGGGTAAAAGCTGATTACGTGCGATACCAGAGAAACGATAGTAATGAGAGCAAGAGCACTCCTTCGTCGCCGACGGGTAGTTTTGATAATGATCTGTTTGTGCAACAGACTAGTGCGAGGAGACAACCGCAGGGGGCTGAGGCCATCGCAAGCGTTCCCAGTCACGTCCAAAGCTCTTCTTCCAGCCATCGGTACATTCAGAGTGAGGTCGGTACCTACGGCAATCCCACCAGTAGTCAACCAGCGTACATGCCTGTGTCCGCTGCGGCCATGCAGCAGTCGAGTCCGTACAACGTGAAGGGGACGGACAACATCAAAATGGTCCCACAGATCGACTACAGAACGTTTCAGCCAGAGACTCAGCAGAATGTACAAGTAAGTAGTGTACAGTCTAATCAAAGAACTGGAAGCCCCTATGCGTCAGGGCCCTCGCAGGACTTGATACAGCTGAAACCGCAGGAAGATTTCAGGCAGAGCCTTCTGCATAGTCCGCAGAACACAAAGGGGCTTGTCATGACATCACCGAACAGGCCGCAGGACCGCCGTGCCTTGCTGCAGAGGAAGAACAGCGCCCCAAATTTCCCCACCTTCAAGCAGAACCTGTCTGTTCACTCCAGTGACCCTTCCATTGGGAACATTGCCGCGTCAAACAGCCACGGGGATCTAGTGTACCTTACCCAACAGGGGCCTGGGAGCCCGCAACCTTACGGACCTGAAGCAAGTAGTAGATCTGTGAGCGAGAAAAATGCAACTCACATCCCTCAAACGAGCCAGCCTGCGGAATACAACCAGAGCCCTGCGGCTAGAAGTAGCGGCGCGTCCGCAAACTACAGCATGGTGCAGTCCAAACCACAGACGGTATACGTGGGGGACAGGATGGACGGTAGAACTCCGGTGCCCAGTTCGGAGTACCAGCCGATGCCATACAATCCACAGGTGGAGGAGTATCAAAGGCTGGCCCTCCACAGACACGGCTCGCAGAAGGAAAACGGGCCGCCGCATGTCGGCAACCAGGCCATCTATTCCAGGAGCAGTGAGGAGAGTTCGGGGTCGTTCACTAGCGTGGAGGATCAGCAGAGAGTGCCCCAGCCGAACCCAAACTACTGTTACGTGTCGGCTGGTAGGCAAGGGGGGGACATCATGCAGGGGGCGAGCGCCGCGGGGGACTGGAGGGATTCCGGCTACCGCAGTGGGGATCGGAACAGTGCCAGCTCGACAAGCAGCTTGTCATTTGAGTCCCCCAGTATCGAAGGGTCCTACACTATGGCGCCCCAGGGCAACAACCAGGACAACTTAATTGAGTTTTCGCTACCACCGCAGCAGCAAGGTCAGGGGTCAGTGGCAGGGTCCTCTGCAGGTCAAGGTTATCTAAGGTCACCAGAGGGCAAACACAAGGGTGGCAATGACCTGATTGACCTTGGACAAGAGAGTCCAGGAGGTGTTGGTAGGTCCAACTTCTATTTCTGAATATTGAATTTTCTAAAATGTTAGGAAGTAATAGTTTGGTTGTTCTAGTAGGAGGCACTGCTAACAGATTCAGCCTCAAATGTTATAAACATATTACACTTGTGCATATATTAGATACTGTAGGTAATACCTGTAGTGTTTACAATGCAGTCCCAAATATAAGGTTGATATATAAGATATAATCAATGGTTCTTCATGCAGTGTTTACAGTGCAGACCCAAATGTAACATCGTTTATGTACAGAAACGTCAAAACTCTAGGTCATGTACATGTACAAAAAGCTGTTAACTTGCTCACCCAATGAAACTGTTCACAGAAACCTGTGCTTGTGTGTCCGTGTGCAGGTGACCCCTGTATAAGACTGTGTCAGGAGGCAGAACAGTTGCTGCTCAGATCGTGCCATGTGGAGGCGGCCGGTGATCTCGCCTCGGCACTCTGTCTTTGCACCACAGCCATCGGTAAGTCTCCAGTGTTGTTGTTGTTGTTATCGACCTTGTAGTGCGTAGAGGCACATACGTGTGGAATACACAAAATTGTGTATAAAAGACTTATAAGACTCACTAGGACTTTGAATGATGTAAACTGTATATACTTTGCCTCTTCCCTGATGACCTTAATGAAAAGCAACCTGTAGGCAGATTTGAGCTTTCATGAATAAACAAAGGTTCAAACAAACAAACGTCACATACAGTGTCTTTGCTGTTTCAGTAGCAGGGTGTATTTTTAAAAGTTGCTTTCCCCTTTAACATGCACGAGCCAACTCCTCAAACACGCTGAACCGCTATTTCACGTCCCTTCTAAAAGACTGGTCCAATCCCAACCAAGATGCCCTTCCCAGAATTTGAATCAGGGTCTCCCTGTTACATGTACAAACTACAAATGTACAATCATGTACATGTAATTGGGACCAGCAGCTCAACTGTGACATTGCTACCAGTTGAGCTACAGGGACATCCTCAAGTTGTGAAACAGTTTTCAATGGCCTATAGCTAGTGACTGGGTTGGTAGACACAAGATTGAAAAGTCATGGGCCTGTACCTACATGCGACCCTATGTCCCCAGTACCTGTACTTTTACCTGATGATACTTATTCATTCAACTTTATATTTAGGTTTTATATATTAAGATACCTTGCTGTCCAGTGATTTTCCAATGTGATGAAATTATTCACGGATGTTGCCATCATCACTGTCTTCTATCTCTAGCTCGCCTTCAGACCGCCGTGAACGTGGCGGGATCCAACGCCCAGTCCCTGGCCTACGCCAAGCTGAAGTACGACACGTGCATGATGCGGTCTCGCAGTCTCCATCGCCGCCTCCTTATCCGCAGGCAGCACTCTTCTCCTGTCGAGGAGCATCGTACCAACTGGAACGACAGCCTGGACAACGTTGTCAAGTAAGGATGTAACGTTTGAGGAATTTACGCAGGAGCTATACGCGTTAATTTGTTGTTGGCTGGATCTTTGTGTTAGGAAATGGATGGCAGCCTGAGGCAGATTCGGATATCCCAACCCCAAGTTCTGTTTAAAGTTTATTCAAGATGTATAAATGCACTATAATTGTATGGTCATACCCCATTTTCCATGCATGTCTTAAATGTGGTGTCCTCATGTACATGTATTTGAGTCTGTGGTGTGATGTGTTGTCCTTGCAGTAAGTTTGTTTTCTTAAAAGAAATAAGTCCAAATCTGAAATTGCCCTAAAATCCTGTCTCATATTATTGAAAACCATCTATGAGCAAAACTTGAACTACAAGAGCTGGGAACAATCTTACTTAAAGAAAGCATGCCGTGGGTCTTTAATCTGTCTATAGCAGTATGCTTGCAGCTGGCAGTTTTTCTTTGTGATCATCTGTTCATTTCGGTATCTATATTTTTCTCTTCTGTTAGCATGCATGAGCTACATCTATAGGTACAAGTTTTGTATTTTTACACGGATTCAGATGAAACTTGTTTCAACTATGGCATGTGGATTGTCTTTCTACAGGACTAATTTGGGAGAAGAGAGCTTCTAGATGTACTTAATGTATTCCCAACTCCCCTTTTTAATGCTTATCATCAGAACTTTCACTAACAACCCCTTTCCACGAGAGGTTGCTCCTGCTGAGCAACCGCTAAGCAACCGCCAACATTTTTTATCACAAACTTAAGACAAATTTTTGTACATTTTGTTCATTTGTTGCAGGGTTGTCTCCAGGCCTGGGATGGAAATTTGATTCTTTTGACGGACTAAAAGTCCCCCCCCATCTGTCCGAAAATTTTTGCATTATGAATTCATGAATGTCTTAAAAAGTGAAATACTGCAGATGAAATGTATTTTTGCAAGATGTTTGTGTAAAATGAAGGAAGGAAAGGAAGGATAATTAACAACGTGGGCTCTCAAACAATGAATGGGACGCAAAACAACATCTGGAAACAGCCCTGTTTTGTTGCCGTTTAGAATTCGATCATACTTTTGCATCATGCGCTATATTAAAAAAGATAGCAAAATTAAGGATTACAAAAATCTCGCTATGGTTGCTCCACGGTTGTTCATCAGTGATCGCCTTCTAGTGGAAAGGGGGTCCAGAACAAGTCTCAGATGTGTTGGGGATGCAATATTTTCAGACCATAGCATAAAAGTTAGATGAAGACAAATATATTTCTTTTGTGTGCCAAACATTATACTTTCAAAATGTGTATTGGTCCTAGTAAATTGCTGTAAAATAAGAAACGGTTTGCTGAAATTTTGAGTGATGGATGAAACAACTTTCATTTGATACCAGCCCAGTACCACATTAGTCATGTATTTTGACAGGCATAAGAATTGTATCTTTCACATTTGCATTTGTCTATCTGTACACTTTGTAACATCATGTATTTTCCTTACTTCATCAAAAAGGCACCATTTATGTCAGTTTTTAACGCATAGGAAGCACAAGCACATAATTGTTTGTTTTTTAAACTTTCATACCTTTAATTAAATTGTCAAGAACAACATAATCCTACACAAAAAAGTAATATAATGCCAGATGGTAAGTCATCCATTTTATTGTACCAACCGGTATAAGTCTCACTACTGGAGCTGCTCTAGGTAAGGAGATGTGTTGTCCTGGGAGCCAAATTTCTTGCCAAAAGAAGCGTGGTTCCCCCAGGATCTTTTCTTTCTCTCTTCTGACTTGTACTTTCCCTCCCTCTGCCTCTGTGGATTAGGAGTTTGCTGGGGATAGGCATGAGTTGCATTTGGTAAGATGTGATGGTTGTCCTCCCTTCGCAGTAGATTTAGGACTTCCTTTACCCGCCTTTAAATGCAACACAGTGAAATCCAGAACTAAACTGTTGTACAGAATGTCATGATGATGGTAAATGAGTATCTATTTGATATGTGGTCTTATTTTTCTGCTAAAGCATTAAGTTGAATACTGTATGCCATTTTACTGCTGTTGAAAATTACAAAATGCAACTGCATGCTTAACCATGGTTGCTTTCACTCGGATTCAGTATTATTTGTTCAGTGCAGGGAAACAAACACCACTAACAAGTATTTTATGCCTGCAAGAAATATATATTACATGTGCATATGTAAACTTTTTGAAACTTCACATCACAGATTGAAGTAACTCAAAATTGACCACTTTGAAATTTTGCCATTCCAGAGGAAAAATTTTGACCTTGAAGTTTCAAGAAAAGCACCTGACATTTTACACACTTGAAATATGCAAAAAGAATTGTTTACAAGTCCCCTCATCACTCTCCCTACATCCACACTCAACTGTACTTTTCTTTCTTTGCATTCAAACTCAGACATTAAGGAATCCACTTACAGTGTATAAGGATGATATAAAATGTCCATTATGCACAAAGTCATGTAGATAACCATAAGGCCCCTGCTTTTAGAATACATTGTATGCCTGCAAATGGCAGCATCTCTTGATCAGACAAACTTTCTCTTTTAGTTTTACCACCACAAAGCCTAATGATAGTTGTAGCTACATGTAGGCTGTATAAGAGAGAATCAGACCATGTTGTATAAAGCCCACAGCATACCAGTGCTGCATTTCATGTCTGTGGCTCATTGTATACCTAACGTAATCCTGTGTTTGATTATATTTGTTGTACAGGTTTATAACACCATGGTCAAACCCAGCATTTTCATTTTTTGTTGACTGGCTGTTGAATAATATAATACTGTAGATATGCGCATCAAGATATATTTGTAAGGACGTAATGCTAGTTCACCTTTATCTGTGGGGTAAACTTTATCCATTGTATTCAAAAACTGTATTTAGGGGTGTCAAACGTCAGACGGTTTCAAACTGCAATATTTTCAAGATATAAAATAGTGCAGTTCAAAATCACCATTTGTGAACTTGATGTCTCTAAATACCCTGTTTTTAAATACAATAGAAATAAATTACCCCGTGGATAGAGGCAAACCAGCATTGCTGTGGCAAACAGCCATTTTTTGCTGTTCATTGTGAGTTTATCACCCAGACTTTGGCCCAAACCTTGTCAAACAAGGTTTTATCAGTCTAGGCCCTGAAAAACGTCTTCGCTAACTGACATTTGTTTGTGCTACTGTGTGTGCTACTGTGTGTGTGTGTGTGTGTGTTATCAATAATATATGGACATGTATTAAAGATAAAAGAAATTATTGTTGATCATTGCTATATTGCTTTTCTTCAATTTCTGTGGCAAGATGTGAAATTGTTAGAGTCCTTGTGAGCATGTTTTACAATGTGTATGTCAGGATAACACATGGTTCATTATTCGCAAGCAAAGCATACAATCACATCAAATATTTCAGTGACCATCTGTCACCATCCTCTAATTTCTCACTGCAGCTATGTATTGCTGCTAACCAGGCCCAGGTTCAATTCCATGTGTGGGAACTAAACATATTGGTGTCCTAGCATTTGGACCGTAATGCTAGCAGTGACACCTTAGCTGCAGTGTGGAATAATCCAGTCAGATTGCTCTGAGGAAGGTGACAGTCACAGCAACATTGACTGTGAGATTGTATGTCTTGGTTGTTGGTTGTTGATGAAGTTATGTCTTAGTTGTAAACTTGTTATCCAATATGTCTCCAATTAACCTAAAGAAACTGGTCATGACTATGTGTACATGTATGTCTCATATAGTAAAGTTCCTTTAAACACAACCAGGGTAGTACTCTATCAGACACCATCATCAGAACTTCAACGTCTTCGTTAGAATGACTGGATCTGCTTCTTATAGCTAATGTAGATGGCACTGCAGCAGCGAGAAGCAGATCCAGTCATTCTAACCCAGATGATGGTGTCTGACAGACTGAGTGAGTACTGCCCTCGGCTGGTTGTGTTTAAAAGTATTTTACTATATGAGTAATAACCAACCTGATAAAATTATTTACGAATGTGTACATGTCTGTTCCACTGCAGTAGCACCAACCTGAGCCCCACCAACAGTCCGGACAGCATGTACACCCGAGCCAACAACCGCCCCACCGACGTCCCGCCGGACCTCATCCAGCTGGAGGACCAGCGCCCCAGCTGCCAGAACGTCCTGCAGCAGAAGGTGCGCGAGCTGTACCTGCAGAAGGGGTACGGGGGCTACAGCACCAACCTGCAGGCACAGAGACACGCCCAGATGGCTGCAGCTAGAGTACAGCAGGTCTGGAGCAAGATTATCTCATCCAACATTCCTTCAGCTTAAACAGCAAGATTTTCCTACTTTTAACCCTTAAGCTGCCAGAGTCTCTGCCTGTACATGCTCTCAGTGCGAGGGTTTGACTGCTCAGAGAACTGATACCTGTGAACAAGGCTGATGCCTCTAACTTCCGGGTTTCGTACACTACACGTGTGCAGTGCTGTTTTCTTTCGGCACAGGGGGCATGTATCTGTATACGGAATATACCCAGCAGCTTAAGTCTTGCAAAACTTAAGACTAGACTAAGTTTGTTTCCTTTGCATGTTTCATCTTTGCATGTCACAATTATAATTTGTTTTAGACATCATCATATATTAATCGTGCGGTGTTTAATTTCTCATCCTAGACAACAGTAGGTCAGCAGGCATGGCAAGTGGAACCCAACCACTGTAGCTTTTAGTCCTCATTTGGTGGTCCCACCTTTTTCTGCGGACTTCTTCTGGGAGCTGATGAGAAGTACATAATGCAAGTATCAGTGTACCGTTCTTTACCAACTGGGGAGATTCGAAACCTCAAAAGAATACGAACTTGAACAAATCACTTAAACCCAATGCTCCGTTGGAGTTAACCTAATCTCCAAGCTCCTATAGTATCATAGGCTTGGGAAGGAGTTAAGCCTGCAGAGAAGTTTCATTGGCCACCGCGAAGATCTGCGGTAGAACGCACCGGTCAAAGGATATTATCAGGCAATCAAATTTCGTTAGGAAGAAGGTGCAAATTGTCAATGAGGATATTAGAAAACTGCACAAGTCATACAGTAAGCCAACCCCCTTGACAGAGACAGATGGAGGGCAGCAATCAGACCGAAAGTTTCATTGGCCACCGCGAAGATCTGTGGCAGAACGCACCGGTCAAAGAGTCAGTGTGTGAATTACCCTGGGTGGTGGCCAAAGTGCGAATTACCCGGCGGTGGCCGATGAAACTCCTCTGCCGGCTACACTCCTTCCTCAAGCTTAGGACACTATCTTATGCCACCGCAAGATCTGCTTGGAGATTAGAGTTAATCCACATGATTCTGATGCAAACAAATCATAATCAGCATATGATTCACTGTGAGACCGACTAAACCCACAGGACTATTGTCCTAAAACATTTAATTTTGATAACCATCATCTCCGTTGCAGGTGCCAAGAGGTGCTGCAGTACCGGCGGCAGCAGCGGCTGTTCCAGGGGGCGCTGTGGGTGGGAGTGTCTTGGGTTCAGCTGGAAACATGGGCGCACACTTTGCAAGGAGCAGCCCCTCGGGTGCAGCTGGAAACGTGGGCGCGCATTTTGCAAGGAGCAGCCCCTCGGGTGCAGCTGGAAACGTGGGCGCGCATTTTGCAAGGAGCAGCCCCTCTCCTCTCACCAGAACCCGCAGTATGGAGGACACCAGGAGGGGCAGCCGACCCAAGACACCTGAACATTTTTATTCAAAGGAGGAGAGACAGAGACTTGAGACGACCAATTCCAACTACGTTGTTTTTCCAATGAAGGGACAGGCAGTGAGAGGACAGCGGGCACCGGCGGAGGGGGCCATGCCACCTGGGGAGGGTGCTGGTTCACAGAAGGATTCCCAAGGACAACAGGGGATGCAGTATACTAGAGATCCCCGACACAGGGCCAAGCTACGACACCTCCAGAGAAGACACTCACACCACGAATCCATGCAACCAAGGGTAGCTGCGGACGATCAGGCCGCCCCGGTGCGGCCCCGGTCCAGAACGCCCGAACCCTCGCCCAGGGCGCAGCCTCGGGAGGACAACAGGAGGTCGAAAACCCCCACCCCAGGGGAGATGAGTCAGAGGAACAGACCAATGCCTCATGCACAGAGAAGATCCAAGACACCCACTCCCGGCATGGTGGAGGGAAGTCGTTCCAAAACGCCCACCAGGACAACAGAACAGTTCTACGAGTCAAGAAGACCCCCACAGGGCCTTCCCAGACCTCGACCCGTGGTGCCCAACGGGCCGGTGGTGCGCAGCAACATCCAAACTCGCCCTCCCGACGGCATCCAGGGGCAGGGGGAGCATCCCAGGCCGAGCCAGAGGCAGAACGTCCTACACGCAGTCCAGGTGGGGGGCAACGGGCCAAGCGCGTTCACCACGAACGTTCCTATTTACACGTCTGGGAGTCAGAGACAGACCGAGCAGCCCATCTACGTGTCCATCGATCACAGTCGCGGCAGACCAGCCGCCCACGCCCAGGCAGTGTCGGAGCAAAGGAGGGGGAGGGAATCCAGGAGAAGGGATCGAGACTACATTCCTAGTAGTGCTACTCATTATGCAGTTTATGGAGCTACCAGAGAGCAGTTGCTTCAGTCTCAAATGGACGCAGAAAGGCTGGGCCTTAGTGGAAGACAGGTGGGTGACAATCAAGCTTCAACTGCTTTAAGGGGGCAGCTCAAGTATGGAGAAGGACCACTGTATGGTCAACAACTGCCCAGTAGGCAGCCGGAGGGAGCTGAGGGAATGGTGGGGACATCAACGGACAAAAGGTCCATCAGTGCTGGTAACTTAAGGAATCTTGTTAAAGAGCAGGGTGCGGCCAGTTATGGGAGTACCTCAAGAGGAGTGCCGAGACCAGAGGGTAGACATCCAAACGAGCTGTACATGAAGGTTCCAGCTGACAGGGATGGTAATGCTGCTGCTGTTTCACCGGAACAGCAACAAATGTTGAAGCATGAGCAGCAACAAGCAGCAGCCTGGGAGCAACAGCAGTTAATGGCCCAGGAACAGCAGCAGCAGCTGATGACGAACAGCAGCAGCAGCTGATGACCCAAGAACAGGAACAGCAGCGATTCATGACCCCGGAACAGCAGCGATTCATGACCCCGGAACAGCAGCGGTTCATGACCTCTGAACAGCAGCGATTCATGACCCAGGAACAGCAGCAGCTTATGACCCAGGAACAGCAGCAATTCATAAACCAGGAACAGCAGCGATTCTTGACCCAGGAACAGCAGCAACTTGTGACCCAGGAACAGCAGCAGGCCATCACACTACAGCAGCAGTGGGCAGCCCTTCGACAGCAACACTTACAGCGCCTACAGAACAGACCGGAGGTGCCGGGAGGGGAGGGAGATCAGAGTCAGGTGAGAGAAAAACTCCTTCAACTTTCTTTTTAATGAGATTGTTCAGAGCGAGGTCATTATACCACTTCAAGGCAAAGGTGTTGTTGTTGTTTTTTAAATTGTAATGTAAAATTTATGGCAGCATGCAATTTTATTTGTAACCAACAAAGGGTACAGGTCCGGACTTACAAATCCAGGCCTGAACCTGGACCTCTGGACCTAAATCCAAACCTGAGTCTAAACATGAGTTTAAGTATGCAGCACAATTTCAGCGTAATCAAAAACTTTTCTTTCTGTTGATCTGCATGTCGGTCGGTCAGGAGGATGAAAGCACCTCCCAACTTTGGTGCGCAGGATATATGAGGATATAGGGCCCGAGGAGGGCTTCAGGCCGGGGCGGGCACACATCAACAGTTGAGTCAAACCGTTTGGACAAAGCTCTCTCACAACTCCTGGTTGTGTGTTTGTTGGCCAGGAAACTTCTATCTTTTTTGTGGGTAGCTGCTAGGTCTTTTTCCTTCAATCTTGATCAACTCGATCTTCTTGACGTGTGGTTTGGGTAGGTGGTTGGTACATGTAGTTGTTTGATGTGTGGCTACTATCATAGTTTGTGAGTGGTCCAGCTTTGAATGCTTAAAGGAGTGAAGCCTTATATTACATCAACCTTCAATCATTCTGCCAGGTAGACTAAGACTGCCACATGAAGAAATGGTGTTAAATCTCTTTAAAATCTCGACAATGCGTGTTTGTGTATTCTGTAAAATTATCCTTTTGTTCAGACCTGTTCTGAACCCAGTATGTACATATATGTAAATCATGTACAATGAAGCTCCTGTGTCAGTGAAAATGTGGTGATCTTAGTTTACCCTGAAAGAATTGTTACAGTGTTGATGTTTAACTTTTTCACTGATTTTTCAAGCCTGTAAAGTGGCCTTCCAACAAAGGCCGCAGCCTTTTGCCTTTATTTGTCCTCCTGTAAACTGGTTCTGAATTGACTAATTCTTGAAGATTTTCCTTGGTGTTGGTGATGCCTGAAGCCAGGGTTCTAGCCAGCATCCGTCCTTTGACGGAATTTTGACAATGGGGACGGACACAAATTTTTCCCATTCCATCCTCTGTGACGGACAAAAATCAGCATGTAAAGATATTGAACCATGCAAAATTTGTCCCACAAAATAAAAGAACTAGTATTTCAGAGGGTCTTCAGATTTCAAAATTTTCCTGGGGAAGCATGCCCCGGCCCCCTTTGGACTGTTGCACCTTTAACAGGATTTCCATTCAAAATCCAGGGGATGGAAAAAAATTCAGGCTGGCTAGAACACTACGTGAAGTAATGAGACTGTTGGAATGTCCTAACAAACCATAGCTACTGTCTATGACGACAGATGAAGAAGTCCGGCTCCGTGTGGCCCGACCCCGCCCTGCAGCAGCAGATGCGCCAGCTGTACGCCCAGCAGCACGCCAAGAACCTCATCGCCAGTCTGAAGTCACGCCAGGTCGTCCTGCATCAGCGCCATCAGGAACTCCTGGCATATGGTTAGTTCATTTGGAGATATTTTAGGGTTGGACAAGTTTTCTAAAATTCACTTGTTCTATCGGGCAAGTACGTAAAAACTTTACTTGCCCAAACCAACTTTTCACTTGTCCAAAATTCAAATTTAATTTTTATTTGCATTTTCTTCCAGCAATGGAATACTTCTAATTGCCTCTATTTTTTCTATGTTGACAATTGCTTGTTGTCATGTCTTTAAAAAGTAACAATGATAAGTATATCAAAATCTCACTCAGTCTCAAATTTCAATCTTACTTGCCAATCAGACAAATAGGGTAGGACATGCACTTGCCCGATCTGCACTCTCACTTGGGAAAATCAGGCTAGTGGACTTGTCCAACCCTGAATATTATGATCTTTAATTTACGAACATATATTACAGCTAATAACTAATAACAGTTGTCAGGGGTGCCTAAGTATTCATTCAATATACTAAATTGATAATGAATATATATATTATATCTAGTTTTACAGAATGCATATGAAGTTGACGGAATTTATATTACTATCCACTAGTAAGAAACACAATATTAGAGATTTTCTGGAATTTATACGATTCACTACAAAAAAACATTCAAATTTTACGGAATTCATACCAGTTTTATGGAATGGATAGTGCAATCCTTTCTATTAGTAAGGATTGCAATTTCTACGTTTCTTACTATTGAATCGTAGGAGTTCCATATTAAATATCCCGTAAAAGTCTTACGAATTTCATTACATACATGTGAATTGGCACCCCTGGTTGTAAAGTTTTGTATGGGTTGGATGTACCAAGGTTCCTGAACACTAACCCTCTTTGCATGAATGTTTGTGTCTTGTTGTAGAGCAAAGAAAACCACCCCCACCCACTGACGTTCCTGTCCACGAAGGGTTCGGAGCCCCCCTGACTCCTCCCCAGTCCACACCACCCATTGTAAGTTACCTAACAACTGTCACAGCCTTGCTAGTTATGTAATAATAAAACTATGTTACAGGGCTCTAGCCAGCTCAAGAATTTTTTCCGTCAGCCAATTCTCATTGTCGCGAAAACCGCGAAAATTAAGTTAGAAAGACGGAACTGAGACCTTGAAAAACAGGTTTCTAATGAGATTATCGTATGCAAAGGGCGCCGACACACTAAGTCAACAATCATAACAATAGCAAAACAAACAGTGTGTGGCTTTCCGACCGTGGGCAGTGTCCCCAAGCCGCCTGTAGCTTCCACCAGAATTTTTGTCCTTCAAGGTTGACAGATTGGTTTAAAAAATTTTCCGTCACATGCAGCAAATTTCCGTCAATTGACGGAAAAACGGACGCTGGCTAGAGCCCTGCTATGTTATTTATGTTTCATGGAATATCTGGGCCGTGATAAATCACGATACAGGCTAGGTGTTCGGAACCAGGCGATAGCCAAATGGGGTTTTTTGAGTGAAGACACCAAATTTCCTTAGTTCCTGGCACTTTTGGCATTGAAATGTGTTTTCTCGGCTGGATATGACATCAATGAAATACAACACAGTCTGCTATTCCGTGGGTTAGGTCAACCTACAAACAAAAAGATGATCTGACCAGCTGTTGGGCTGGCACGTTGATTCAGAAGATATCCTGTTGAGAACATTATGTGTGCTTATTCTGTCTGCTTGCTGTGTAAAGTATAGCAACACTGCTTTTTCTCCATTGGCATTAATTATCAACAGTTCTTTGCCCATTGTGAAACAAGTTTTTTGAGCTGAATCCAAGAAGTTGCACTAGAGTCAAGAAGAATTAGCAAATATTTGGCCTTGAGAACATCGTTGATTGTGTGACTTTTTTCTTAACCGTACAGCATCACCCAGAAGCTTCTGCAAAGAAACCTCCCTCTGAGTCAACCAACCAGCAGCCGCATGATGACATCCCCACCAATCAGCAAGCACCGATCCAAACTGCCGTAAGTGCACCTGTGCAGCTTCAGGTGGTTCACTCCCCACCCTCCAACATCAGCCCACAGAGGAAAGCTGCAACGCAACCAACAAATCGGAAATCTCAAGTCTTGATGACAGACATTGATGAAACTCTGACTGAGGCACCTGTGCGTCCGTCAGCCAGCCCGCAGCGCCCAGTCAGCCTGTTAAAAAGTGCTGCCCACGACCCTCCACAAAACACTGCCCACATAAGTAGTGATCAACCTCCCCAGAAACAGGCTAATAGCCAGACAAAACGGAGAGAGGCAGCAGCCGTGCAAGGGAAAAAAGAGGACGGCGATGAGCCGCAGTCTCCGGTAAAAGTGTTGGCTCAGAAGTTTGAAATGCGGGTTATGGAGCAATCCAACGAGGTCCAGAGGACGGCCCTGCATCAGCAGCAGAGTAGGCATAGTTATTCCGCAACCGAGAACTCCTGTCAGTCTTCCTTCCAGAGGAACGCTCCCAAATATTCCACCATGCCAAGAAAAAAGCCAACAGAGGAGCCAGAAAGACTCGATAGCCATGACCGGGAGATGATGGTGGCACCTCAGAGGATGCCTCCAGGACAACCTCAGAAGGCAACCGCCAAGAAACAGGTGGGGTTTTCCAAACCCGGATGGAACTCCCAGAATGCACAGGGAAGGGTCCCGGGAGTTCGCGAGCCTCGGTACGACGTCCCGCCCAATGTTGACTGGCACGAGATTCGCTACCCTGGAACGACGTCCACCCATCGCCAGCCAATGAAAAATCCGCTGACCAGCGAGCTTAAGCAGCTGTTCAGAGCGCGTGGCGTGGAACAGAACCCCGAACCGCTGACCAATGGCGGGATAGGAGGGGCAAGCTCCTCGTCTTCCCAGCATTCCACACCTTCCCATGAGTCCCAGCCCCCCTCCCCGCATCGCCCGACGTACATCAGATGCCACCTGTGTCAGAAGGTGTATGTCGAGCACCCGCGTATTTACTGCGGATCGTGCGACGCGTACATGTCTCGCTTTAGACCCGGAAAATAGGCCATTGGCCCTACACAACAACAAGGAATCACAACAAGGAGTATGAAAGGATGATACTATTGGCATGTTAAGTCTGCAGTTGCTGTTACAATTCTTCTGCTATCTAATTCATCTTGCCATGCTGCAGACGTAAGGAATTTGGAGTGCTTCATGACGAGTCTCTGTGGTTTAAACTTGAAGGAACAGACAATGCAGTGCTGCAAGAAGTGTTTAACCTTGTCATATCTGTAAAATACTTACGAACAACTGCTTTGTGGTCACCTTATCGTCATCACTTAAGAATGCCATCACTGCTTTATGAACAAAGATGCTACAAGGCATTTTTACGTCTTGCCAACTTCTCTATCTGGCTGCATACAACGTTGAAGAGTCGATGAGATCCAAGCTGCCATGTTGAAATCGTTGTGTCATATCTTGTAAGCATCCATAGCAAAATCTACAGTTCACCAGTTATCTTAAATACAGATCCAAAAGGAACGAAATACCAAGAGCACTGTGACAGCATCACCACATACGTAGAAATGCCTCTGAGGGGCCACAACAGTAGCACAATGGCCTCGAGTATCGGTGAGAAACATGCTTGCAATGTGAAGCAAGTTCAAGTGACAAATTTCATCGTAATGTGGTGTAACATGTGCAGTTTGGCTCTAAGTTAAAATGAGGTGTGTTGAACACAAAATATCTAAAGCAAGGCTTTCTGCAATAATAATAAATATAGTAAGTAGTCAAACGTGTGGAAGTCACCAAAGACCATTTCAATACATTATATATAGCCTTAGTATATATGGCAGATTACATGTATGTCAGTCTGTATATTGTAGTTTATGAGATGTAAATAGACGGTATCCTTTCCATACATGGTAATCGACGTTTCCATATGTGGTAAGCATCACCTCCACATACATGTATAGTTATTACCATTTCTATATATGGTAGTCATCCATTAAAGGGCTTAGAGGGTTCCCACCACCAGTGAAAGTGCCTAATTAACAAAGACATATTATCTGTACGATGATCGTGTTAATTAACTAGAGATGTCCATATATCCAAGAGCATATCTAAAGTATATTCAGAGAGAAATAGACAACTATGGTGTAGGTAACGTTATCTTTGAAGCTTGTGAAATGCAGAATATGTACTACTAAAATGAACCGGAAGCCTTAATACACGTGTCTGAGTCAACAGAGGACACCAGTGGAGATAGATAGATAGCTGCTACAAATGTGTCCACTGAGTACCTAGAGAAGTGATACTGGGTGGGACCAACCAAATCAGAGACAGATAAACTACAGTAACAATACAGTAATAGCTTTATAGACAGTAATTAGAAGCTACTGAACAAAAAAGATAGTAAGTATTTACATCATGTGACAGTGATCTCGTGTGTCAGTGCAAGTACATGTAGTCCTATTGTTGTCCCCAACAAGAACACATTTGCCATTCTATCTAATGTATTATAGTACTGTTTTCTATGATAGACTATCCTGAGAAGTGAAGAAAGATATAGTCGCAGAGAATGTTCCTGTGTGTATACGAGGTAAAAGGTGTCATGCGTTGTCCTCAGGTAAAGCAAGAAGGTGTCAAATGGGTTCAGGTGCTGTGCCATCACTTATATATACTTACATGCAATAGTGCTATACCACCTGTATCTTGTCCATTTTGTTTATGATTTTTGTAAAAAGAAACTATTTATCTCCTAGGGTAGCATATGATAGTATCAAAAGCTGGCAGAGGAGTGAAGCCGGCTTCCCCGCAGTAGCGAAACATACTCCTAGGCCGGCCGGCTTCACTCCTCTGCCAGGTTTTGATACTATCTTTTGCCACCATAGGATCTGCTTGGAGACTAGAAACTATAACGTTGATGCTAGTTCACCTTTATCCGAGCGATAACCTATATCCTTTGTTTTTAAAAACAGGATAATTGAGGATTTTGACAGTGGTTTCAATTTGCAATAAATTGAAAATATTGCAATGTGAAACCACTGTCCATCTACTCGATATCCCTTCGTCCCTGAATACCGTTTTTAAAAACAGCGGAAACAGGTTACCCCACAAATAAAGGTGAACTAGCGTTACATGATTACTGTTGATGACCTGGCGATGTGAATGTTGCTCTCTGATGGCTAAAAACATATCCTTGTGTACCACAGTGCTGTGCAGGATGTGAGGAAACTGACAAATAAAATTTCACAGAAATTCATACTGGTACTAGGCATGCTAGCATATTACATAGAAGTAAGCATGCTTAAGGTGTCCTAAACTCCAGAAGGGAGTGTTATTTTCCAATAGATTATGTGTTGATAAACTGTATTCAGCCATGGGCTGAGCTTGCTTAATTTGATTAGACAGTACTTGGTCAGTTTAGCACAATACTGAATACTTTTTGATATACGCAAGACTAGTGGGTACTTATCGTATAATGTGAAGTAACATGCATGTTTTACTTCCTAAAATTAATATCTATCGGAAAATTACTCTCTTGTGGATTTTAGGACTCCTTTAAGTGCTGGTCTAGACTTGTAGACTTATGCAGATTTGGTCTATTTGTTTCACAAGTTCAGGGCTAAGCATAGAGTTGAGATGTCTGTGTGTATATAAAAGGGTGCCAAAGAAATACGAGCAAGGGAGCAAGTTGGATGAGAGTTGGAAAGCGATGAGATTCTTGGGTGAAAATCCATGTGGTGTACCCCCCTCCCTTTACATTTTCAAGGGGACAGTCTTCAATGTACTAGATCAAAATAAATACAGATGTACTAAGAAATAAGCTGCTATAATAGATGGTGTCAGTAGTCACCACGTACATGTAGTACACAACACCAGGCATACCAATGACTGCAATAGGAAACAAGTTCAACTCTTCTTGTTGGATATTCACTGCCAAAGTAGACAAAGCCGTAGCTATAGATGGAAGGTGGGTGCCTCAAGGCACCGTCTTTGGTCCACTACCAGGACTACTGTGACAGTAGCTATTATTAAGTAAATAGAGGCTTTGTAATTTGTTCAGAGAAAGTTAGATGTACATTGTGCAATTTCATTTGTATCTCATATTTATCCATTTACATGGTGTATTTATAGCACTTTTATATGGTTCCATTCATGTTTGTAGTTATTTGTCAGTTGGCGTAAGAACTATGTGTCATAATCTTGCCTACAGGGCATAAAACGACTTATTTTTGTTACGTGTTCGACTTTGAGTTACGTTGTACTTAGTCAGCCAGTCGAGGACATCGTCAGAAGCCTGCTCGGGAAGCTTGCTGCATCATCCTACACTAGTCTTCCCTGTCTTCGGTATGAGGGAAATATGTAGGGTAGAAAGATTTCTTTATGGGTTGGTATAAGAGCAACGGTATGCATTACTCTGGCTGTGAAGCAATAGAAGTTCAACTGTAATAAAGTGAAGTGTTTTTCCATTGTGCCTCTTGCTTGTTTTTTTGCTGAGAGTTCAGTTCGATACGAGTGGTGATAAATATCACAAGTCCAAAATTTCATTTAGAAATACCTGTAAGTACTACTACTACTGTCCGTTAGTCTATGCAGACTATGACACTGCGCAAAGGACAAATACAAAGTAGACTAGAATACAAAATAAGTGTGCAATTTGAATACATAAACTTAATGGAAGACTTATAAGTACACAGCTCAAATTTCGGGTCATCATCATCTTTGTATGAATCTTTTTAATTCAGTATCCACCAAGTTTCAAATAATTGTGGTCACTATTGTCCTTTTGACATCAGTTTGAAAATCAGTTGAAGTGTTGAGAAATCAGCTGCGTGGGTCGTGTTCCTGGTGCCATGAAATCTTCCAGTTCATAATCTGCAAACTTCCTGGTAGGAATATCACGCAGATGGAGGAGGCGCAGCGACTAGACTACGTGATGTGGGATGACAGCAACCTGTTCTTGAATGTGTCCAGTGTCGACGATGTGGGCGGAGAGGCTGTTCCATTCGGGAATTGTCCTGGCGTAGTAGGCATACTTTGCAGTCTTCCAAGACATTGCGAAAATGTTTGTTGAGAATTTCCGCGGTCCATTATAAATACTTGTCGCAAAGAGCTAGCGGAAATTCCCGGTACAATGAAAACTGTAAATTGTCTATGTAGCGTATGTCTTCTCTGTCACCAATACTGGAATTTTTGCTCTACTGGAATTTTTTGGAATTTTTCCAATACTGGAGTTTTTGCTCTTCCAGATCACTTTCACTTTTTTATACTTATGAAACTTAGGATGACTTCTGATATTTTCTTGTACTTAATTTCAAATCCTTTCCAACGTTGCGCAGCGCAGTCTCTCAGAAACGATAGCCCCACGATAGCAAGTACATGTGATTTACTTGACCATAATCAAAAGTTCGAAAGGAAGGCGTACGTTCACCTCAGCAAAAGGCACGTGACCATCTGACCATTTATCGTCTGAAGATGACGTCATCAACCAACGGTGCCATGGCGCCTACCGAGACCAGCAGGGTGCGTACACCCAAGCAGTCCTCGAACGGCGCTGGAATACCACAGCCTCGTGCCCAACCACTACAGATCGTCTGGAGGAATGTGGTCTTCATGACTCTTCTCCACATCGGGGCGGTGTATGGGCTGGTCCTCATACCTCATGCCCATACATACACAACCGTGTGGGGTAAGTGTTATTAACATTCATCACGTGTATATGCGTACATGATCTAGAGCTGTGTTGTTGAGCCAATGCTTCAAATTTTATAATTAAATCTTAATCGTGGAATTTAGTATTAGCTAAACCCCAAATTTACCTGAAATAAAAACTCGGAAACTTCGACCAAATCCATCAAAAGAATCAGATCTTGAGTTACAGGTGCGAAAGCCATACCCATAAACAGTACCTCCGTCGGAGGTGAACCTCCTTCATAGAGGTAACTGTGGGTCTGCCGTATCATGCATGCATATCATACTTGAGAACATTATATAATGAGTTTGCTCCTCATGGCAGTTATCACTTTGTTTCATCCAAGTAACTATATCTACTTCTGACGTAATCTTCAAAGACCTCAGCCCTTATCAGGAAAACGCACACATCCATGTTTCTCCGTGATGACATGTGTAAGGAAGTCCAGGTCTACACGCATAGACCAGAGATGGTACAGAGGGCAAAGTAGTGTTAGATTATATAAATTTATGCTGAGACGAAAATGTGGTGTTGCCACATGTCTGTATCTAATGAGAAGTATCGTACCATTAGGAAAACAAAACTTACGAAAAGCACACTTCAGTCACGTGGTCTGTAGTGTACGTCCGTGTATTAAAGCAGCTCCATGGGATCTAATAAGAAGAGGAATGGGGCGCTCAAAGTTCTTCTAAGCGCAAAGTGTTAAGCTGATAAAACAATAAAGTTCAGTATTAAGGCAGAGCACATGAGTATGGTATTGTTCTTTCACTCCTTTGACTTTGGAATTTCTGCATCCTACGTCATCAGAATCCGCTTTCCTTACAGTTTAGGGCAGCAGTTTTGTATGATTTACAGTATGGTCGAAACTTTGGGGAGCGGACAAATTGATAATCATCAATTGATGATTATCCATGTAATCAAATCAAGATGGCCTGGAGGAAATTTGTTTTATAGAACCCTGTTGCTGCTGGAATCCATTTTCATTGTAGATTCAGTTAGCCTGTTAGTGTCCCCCCGCCCATCCGACTTTCTCTCTCCAGCACGACCTACCCAGATTACAGTAGTAGACTGATTCATGTCCGTCTTTATACACGTCAAGTCTTTTATCAAGCCCAACAGAAAGACATAAAGGAAACATAAGTTCACAACCACCGTCTTCAACTAAAGGCACCTCAGTAACCGCGTCGGACGTGAAACTACGCGCACGCCTTCGCTCGGCATCAAAGAAAACATACGGACAATGACAAAAGGTACGGCGTGACTGTTTCAAAGGGAAGCGTAACGTTCACAACCGTCCATTCAATTACATCCAGCAAAACAGAACTGAAGTTTTGTTCTGGTGTTTAGATTCCAGCACACTGAGGGCGGTTGCAGGAATGCAGGGAGATGAGATGCTGTGTGGTCTTGGACGCACAACAAGGAACTTCTTACGAACTTAAATATACCTCTCTCTGTTGATGACCTCTTTTCTTCGCATCCGTCCTGAATCTCTCAGTCGTTGTCAAGGCAACATTTATAAACCACGGGACCAAAAGAAAACAGAAGTTCTACTGAAGTGCCAAGGTCATACACCAGGCGGCCCAAAATCGACCTTGACCATCGTCTTCTCAAACACTCCTAATGTCATAAATATCCTGAAACATATCCGCGTAAAAAAACGATGCTTCCATTTCTCACTGAGGTGATGACGTATTCCTTTGAGAACTGTGTATGTGATACATGATAGAAACTTATTTATCTTTTAGTGTTCTTTTAAGTGTTCTTTTAAGTGATCTTTTTCAAGTGGTTCCGTGCGTAGTCCAGTTGTTAGCGGCCCTGCCTCTTGAACTAGAAGCCGTGAGTTTGATTCCGGCTGTGTCGCACACCCAACATGCACGGTACTCAAAAGGGGTGCAGTCCTTAGGGCAACTTGAAGAGCTAGGGGAATTTCTCCGGTACAATATACCTGTAAATACTGTAACAAAACATCTGTATTCTCTGTCACGTCCAGTGGAACACTAGCTCTTCAGTGAGCTAAAACTGGATCGACATCACTTTCCCCTTTCCTTCTTATTCCACCCACAGCGATCTTCCTTCACTACTTCAGCGCTTACCAACAAGCTTTCGATCAACAAGCTGATTCTTTTCAAGTTGTAATGATCCAATTTCCATGTCACACATCCAGACCGGAAGTGTAACGACTGCAAAGGGTCAAAGGTGCTTGGAAGTCGGTATCGGCCCCCGTCTCGGTTGAGGGAAGGTTGATGGGATCTGATGTAGATGGTCTCTTTGACTCCCACCAACCTTCTCTTCTTTTAGTGATCTTTTTTTTCACCCACAGCGATCTTCCTTCACTACTTCAGCGGGGTGCTGGGCATCACGGCCGGGGCACACCGACTGTGGACACACCGGAGCTACAAGGCCAGGCTCCCGCTCAGGGTGGTCATGGCAGCGGCTAACTCTGTAGCATTCCAGGTACATATATGGCACCGAATACATTTTGTTGTAAGTCCGTATGAGGTCCCATATGGAAGTCTTAGCCTCTACCAGGCTCCACAGGTCGCTGAAAAAATCGTAGAAATCGGACAAGTATGAACACATACCTGCCAGAGGAGTTGACTGTCCGAGGCAACCAGCTAACTCCGTTTGCATGTTATCTGGCTGTATTTGTCTATTATTCTTTCGGCGACCTATGGAGCCTGGTAGAGGCTAAGACTTCCATACGGACACCAAACGGACTTGAATATATACGCACGTGTGAACCCACCGTTGGCCCGAGACACATTGGATAACTGCCAATTTTTGTGATGGAAAATTTCAGTTCAAACTTTGGTCCAAAATGACTTTTAGGAACACAGATGAATTTTCAAGTTAAGGATTCATGCCTGGCTAAACTGGTATTTTGACCTTCAATTATTTTCTTATCAAGAAAACAAAGTTATTATTAGATGAAAACAATTATTTTTCTAACAAGTCATTAGAACATAAAAAAAGATGTGTGGACGTGAGTTTGTAGCTTTCATCATCATCATCATGCAAAAATGGCTACATTGCAGTGGTGTGTACAAAAGTGCTGTATTTTCTCATAGAAAAAAAATAACATCAGGGGCAATAAAAGATGATGACACCATCTATATGGTCCAAAAATCATACTTAGAATTCTTTCATGCCAAATATTCGTTACAATTGCGTTCTTTCTTAATTCATTGATGAGAAAATGATGAAAGGTCAAAATATCAATTTAGCCAGGTTGGAAACCTTTAAGGTTCTTGTGATGGTTCTACATCTGCCACTTTCCTCCGCAGAATCATATTCACGAGTGGTCACGTGACCACCGGTGTCATCACAAGTACTCCGAGACAGATGCCGACCCCCACAATGCCTCGCGCGGCTTCTTCTTCTCGCACTGTGGTTGGCTCCTCCTCAGAAAGCACCCGGATGTCAAGGCCAAGGGGAAACTGATCGACATGACCGACTTGGCGGCTGACCCTGTCGTCAGATTTCAGAAAAGGTACTTGTACTTGGTGAGAAAAGAAACCAGTTAAGATTAAAGGAATCAAAGGAGTAAGATATATAGTACAAGGAAATGTGATAGACCGACAAAGGGAAGGAATTACCTTCAATGAGAGAAAACGTTGTTTTGCTCTGTTTCGTCCTCTTCTTTTGGAAACAAATCGGACAAATGACCTTGACCAAACGGCTATCACCATGGTTACTGGAGGCGCAACCCTGTGGAGTTTACACATATATTACATTATGTAGCAAGTGGCAGGACAGAGCTGGAGGTCTGGTCGCCATGTATATGAATGTGTTTGAGCAAGATTGTACACAGCAGTAGTTTGTTAGGGCAGACCATGTAAAGATTAACATTTCTTGTAAATGATGCCTTTCTATGTTTATGGTGGTTAGTCACCCAGGCCAGATAAACAACACGTAAAGGCAATTCAAACTCTACATCTGGATGAAAGTCAGAGACTTCCTTCCGGACGTACAGAGTGACATCCATCACTCTTCTTCAGCATTTTCTGGACAAAGCGTTTTTATTCAGTTAGATTGTACATGTACTGAATTGTTCTGCAAGTTCACTGTAATAACACTGAAGACGAGTGATGAAGGGCACTCGAAATGTTCGGAAGAACACTCAGTCTCCAATTTCTTTTATTTAGTTGCAGAGTTTGAATCGCCTTTATACGCTGCCTTTCTAAAGTTTCTAGTATCTTTCCTCTGTCATGTACAGGTACTACCTGGCGTCTGTCCTGCTGCTGTGCTTCGCCCTCCCCACGGCCGTCCCGATCCTGGCCTGGCAGGAGAGCCTGAGAAACGCCTTCTTCATCGCCGTGGTGTCACGTTACGTCTTGACGCTGAACGTCACCTGGCTGGTGAACAGCGCAGCGCACCTGTGGGGAAACCGCCCGTACGACCGGTCCATCCACCCGGCCGAGAATGGCTTCGTGTCCGCTATGGCTGGCGGTAAGGCTAGCCTCCTTCCCAGACTTCGAACGGGGCTGGCTTTTATTGTATTGGGGTCTTTTGCCGGGACCCGGGATACTTTTAAGTGTAAATCTAAGTCCGAATGCCACTAAAGACAATTACCACCACTGCAGGTGAAGGCTGGCACAACTACCACCACACCTTCCCCTTCGACTACGCCACTGGTGAGCTGGGATGGAGAATCAACATGACCACGGTGTTCATAGACGCCATGGCGTGGACGGGCCTGGCGTACGATCTCAGGACCGCGTCACCGAACGTCGTCAGGGCACGGGCGTTACGGACAGGGGACGGGACCTGGAAGGGGGAGCATGCGCACTGAGATACATAAGTTGTTTAGTACTTATTGATTATGTGTCCGCTGTTCACTTTTGTTGTGATATCATCTGTTATGACGATGTGTGTCTTATAAGCCCACGTGGGCTGTGTTTTTAAAACGCATGACACAATCCATCCATCCATCCATCCATCCATCCGTCCGTCCGCCCGTCCGTCCGTCCGTCCGTGTTTATCAACTTAATGACATAGATTTGAAAAGTGTTATCTTTAAGACAGATTTGTATTGCATTCGCTGTAAACCGCCTCATGGTGTAACACACCAGGTTTGTACCGAAGGGTATAAGTTGCTTATCCGGACTGATTTAACTGATACACTTACCGGGAAAGGCTCTACTCTTTTTGATGTGTGTTGGGTTCTTTAAGGTGCTTAACGTGTGGCTCTCCTCAAACACGGAACATACATTTATATGTTTATATTTTATAAATAACTTTGATGTTGTTTTAAGCAATTATAAGTCACCAGATTCAGACGCCAGCTTACGGAGCGATCTGATGCCATTCTAATATCATATCAGATTGTTAGATTACATTGTAGCATCCTAAAGGTACATATGTATAGCATATATATCATATATGAATCTGTATGACATCAAACAATAGGGCAGGTACTTGTGTGAGTAGTACCTGGGAAAGTTTAGCAGTTATAACACTTTGTACAGCAACCGCTAGAAGCCGCTACTATACAATCCCTTTCCGTTGAACATCATTGAGCGAAACTTTCAACTAGCTTAAACACCTCCATTCCCCTAGGGAGGCAACCTCGCTGCCAACGGAGATCTGACAGAGCACTAAACGAATTCGATGGATAAAAAAACGAATATTTTCACACTCTGTGTGTTTTGTTGTCTTTTCAGTCATACCTGTACACATTGCATCATATATTTATTCCAATTATGAAATCAAGACCGTTTACACGGATCCAGTTTAGGTCCCAACGTCTAGAGGAATAGGGGCCCAACGTGAAAGCCTGTCACTAGCTTTGCTGTCCTGCTTCATCTATTAAACCTGGTCCGAAAAATGTCTTGTAGTACACCTTTCTCAAGACGGGAACACGAGATTATTTTTTCTGGGCCTAACTAGCTCAACAGCTGGGAAAATGCATCCCCTGCTCCTTTAGTTCAGTGGCCCTTGTCTTGGAAAGACACCAATTGGTGTTAAACGTCCTCAACGCCGCCCACGTCACAGTCTTGCCTCCTGGGACAAGAAACACGTGTGCAGCCTAGGCTCGAAACATTCTTGTCATGTGGTGAATGGTTTGGTTTGATTTGGTTTGGTTTGGCATGGTTTCATAAAGAAAGATTGAAGATGTGTCATATTACAACCGCTTTGACGTAGTATGCACAGGAAACATAAATGCGAGAGTAAAGTTACATTGTATATATCTTGCAAACCGCACTGTTCTTTCATTAACAGGCATCGCTCTGCAGTATGCACTACATCACTACATCATCATATATAGCCTTCTGTAGAAGAAAAAGAGAACTGTGATGACGGCGGGGATACAAGCTAAGTCACGTTTGGGACCACATTCTTCTCGCTGCAGAAGAATGCGGTGGAGAGTCGCATTGCCCTGAGGGAAGGTAACAGAAGAACTGCATCATCCATGTACGTTATATAGTTTTAGACAGAAACGAAATCCGTTGAATCGCTTAACGACACTTAATTGGAACCCGACCGTGCACCAAACTGGATGATACCGATCCGTAGAGGAGATGACCCACGATAGCTCTGTCGCTAGCCAGGGGAACACCGGAGATTAAACTAGTTGGCACCTTGTTCCCGAGATGTGAACAAGCTGTTAGTGTTACACCAGCGGGAACGTTACTGGGGTAATTTGTTGCTTTTTGAACCAAAGATTTAATGAATTATATTCAACTAAACAGTGTATCCCCCCAACGCCCCTGCAGCTCGATAGAAAGCAGCTAGGGACCCAAACTCCAAACTTGCAACTTTTCCATTCCTTATTTCAAAAGGTATCTGCTACCGAAACTACCGAAAAATCCCCAGTCGGGGACAAAATATTTAAAAAAAACGATGGTTATGCTGCAGTACCAAGGTCAGTCGCCACGGGAAAACGGGAGATTAAACCAGTTGGCACCTTGGTCCTGAGATGAGAACAAGCTGTTAGTGTTACACCAGCGAAAGCGATACTGGACTACTACTGTAACCTGATGGTTTTCGAAGTTCTAGTAAATCATCCTCAACTATACAATTTACAACAATAAAGAAAGGTGCCCCTGCAGTTCCATAGCAAGCTGCTAAGGACACGAACCGAGGGATGAAACATGCAGCGCTTGGAAACGCTGGTGACCAGGTTAAGTGATAAGTTGGCTGCAAGTTTTCCCCGAGGGCTAATTGCAAGTGACAAAACAAAATGACAAACAAACAAAGGTATACAGTATAATAAGCAACTTCTCAAGTCTAAAAGTCTAACGATTTCATGAAAATTGCATGTGTCGTATTGGGTTTGGCCTCTTTTTCTGGGACAGTAGAAGACAAATAATCCCACCTTTTCTGTAATGTGTGGGTTTTGAGATGATAAGGGAAGGGTTCAACTTGCGTCAGCTTGTTCTCGTCAGCCGAACAGCTGACCTTCGGGAGGTGTTCGCGACGCGTGCTCCAAGTTTTATCTGGGCTTTAGGTTCAAGTTTTGACGATGGACAGATGTTGTGAGCGGATCCATGACAAACTGAGTGAGGGGAACACTTCTCATCCGACTTCTTATAGGCAGGATTGAAGATTGTGGGGAGGACATCAGGAATTCAGGTGGACGAGCTTCGCTCTGTCATTCATGCTGGTGTTCGCGCCGCGTGCTCCAAGTTTTATCTGGGCTTTAGGCTCAAGTTGTGACGATGGACAGATGTAGTGAGCGTATCCATGACAAACTGAGTGAGGGGAACACTTCTCATCCTAGCCTCTACCAGGCTCCGTGGATCGGTAGAATCATTATCCTCACCACGGAGGTGAGGAATCGTCCTCTTGAGGCCGGCTAACTCCCCTAGCGTACTATAGACTCTATTTGTCCAATTTCTACAATTAGACCACCGATCCACGAAGCTTGGTAGAGGCTATTCTCATCCGACTCAAGTGCATCCGACTTCTTATAGGCAGGATGGAAGCTTGCGGGGAGGACATATGTGGAACAGCGTCTCCCTATCACACGATGTTGTTCTCGCCGCGTGCTCCAACTTTTATCGAGGCTTTCGGGTTCAAGTTTTGACGATGGACAGATGTTAGCGGATTGCAAACTGAGCAAGGGGGAAACGTATTGATGTGACGCTGAGACTAATAAACTGTGTATGATTTTTGTCGGAACGAACTGTTCTAATAAGTTTGGTCGAGTGTATTTGGAATACTTCTTCTGATCCACTTCTTAGGCCAAGGTCCCAATTCCCAACCTGGCGCCCAGTCGAGTAGCTTTGGAAACAAAAAATAGCTCTTGTGAAAAAACAACGCCCCCTGGTGATAATAAACAGAGTTACTCCAAACGCTTCTAGCATTTGTCAGTATTCCGTAAGCGACTATTCTCTTTACGTCTTGTGTACTTTGGTGTCTATTATATTGTACATTTCGTTCGCGAAGGCTGCCCGGCTGGGCCTCGGTTTGGAAATATGACGTAGGCATTAGCTAAATGTACTATTTTGCATAATTATTATGAAAGTGTCACAATTCTTCTAAGTGTTTGTAGTAAATGATTGGATTGTCAAAATTGTTACCTTTGTTAAAGGTGTATATAACCAAGCATAGATTATAAAGATGTAAAAGTCATTTTTCAATCTAGCAAGCAAAAAGCCTGAACCAGCAGTCACTACGGAGGATGGTAACCTGACTAGCGGTCGGCACCTGCCTGTTTCATTGACACATACGTATGGAGAGCGAAAACTCTCCTCTAGGTCAGTACAGACCTTAAACGGTCTAACCTGTGTGCAGCACGGTGACCTCGGGACAAACTGGCGGACTTTGTGCTCGTGTCCTGTCACGTCGAGGTGCGATCGATGTTTGGAGGCCCCTTGAGATACACGCGTTAGCATAGCAACTCGGATGCCGATGTTGGGAGTAAACTGGTAATCCGGGTTAACCCGCGCCATCCTGGGCACGTTACTCCGGGTACCATCTCATTTCTACCGGGGCTCCTAAAGGTGGCATCTCACTGCACTTGGGGCACCGATGCGGTGCAGCGGGGTTTGTAGATGACTCAACGAAAGTTTCAAAGATAAAGAACGAATTTTCTTGCTTTTTGTGTATTTTGTCGTCTTCTAAGTCATATTTTTACGTATTACGCAATATGTAAGAATCGGAGAAAATAACAAAGCACTAACGCAATGAACGAATCCCGCAGTGACGCAAGCTTAACGCAAGTGCGGTGAGAGTGCACCTTAACTCTGGGTACCATCTCATTTCTGCAGGGGCTCCTTACACTTTTAGGGTAGCGAGTATAACACATTGGTACCCAGGCGAGGGTGCCTAGATTGGGCCTAGCAAAAATTTCATGTTTTTCTTATTGCGGTCCTGAAAACCACCCAACTAGGGTCAGTTGGTCAGTACATGGTATTCTCTTATTTCTTATTATTCTTTTTTTCAGATTTCAGTCGAAGTGAGCGAAGAAATACAGTATATAAAAGTGAAATGCATCAAGACACCGGTATTTCCAACATCATATTTCAATTGTGTGTGTGTGTGTGTGTGTCGACACAAAGGGGACCTGGTTCTTTGTAAACGAACTTCGGTTGTAACAGAAATTATGAGAAGATGAAAATGATTACTAGTATACAAAGTTTCATCAAACAGATGTTGTCTATGTTATTTTCCAGGCTGAAGTCAAGAGGTTTTTGCCAGAGTCGGTCGGGTATAAACCGGAAACACACCATTTTGTCCTTGGCCTTGCCATCACGTGCCGCTTGGGCTATTTTCGTGGTTCAAGGACTCGTTGAAAATGGTTCGCGTCATTGTGCTAAGGGTACTTCCACGGACCATTCGACAATGAAGTGCTCCCCCATATGACCTGCATACCTTCAAACTTTTTTGTTCATCTACAAGGGCTTAGCCTGGCCGGGACCTGTGCCTAAGCATATCTTAACAATCATCGTTCAGCTGTTCAATATAGTTTGTGGTACATTTTTGTACATTGTACATAAGTGGTACATTGTACATCTTTAAATTGTGTCAGATTTCTGAAAAGTATTCACATGTTTTCCGGCCAGCCTTGCGGTGTAATTTGAGTATCTTAAATCGTTTAAAAAAAATTGTTATCCACTCTCTTCTATCCCACCCCAGATATTCTATGTTGTACATTTGATATCACTTTGACCCCTTTGACCACCGGAGGGTTTACGACTTCTGCGTGTAATCACCACCCAGCTCGCGAGCCTGGAATAAAATAAAACGTACATGTCCAGTCGTAAAAACCCAAACGGATCAACAACTCAGCGATACAAATGTACACGCAGCAGGGAAGGGGCAGTAATTGCACGCACAGATGGTCATCATTCCAATCGATCGGGTCTGAGATCGAAACCCTGTCTTCCCGTGGTCGATATGGGTCCGACACGGCTCGTGTGGTACACGTGAGATCGATAGAGTAGTCGACGAGGTGGTGTAATGGACTAAAACGCCTGGGCCTCGTTTCCATTGCAGGGGTAATGCCACGGTTCCAGTACCCTGGGAGCCAGCCAGGATCGGGCAGCTAGGACAGTTTATTCGGTGGCCCAAGACAGTCAGGCCCGCCCGATCTCCTATCAGCGCCCGAGGAGTTTAAGCCCGATGAGGTCCACCTGCCCTTTTCCCGTAGCGATAACTCCTTCCGACTTAAACTCCCCGGAGCGCTTATGTGAGATCGGCGGGCTGATCATGACTGCCTTAGCTCCCCAAACAAAACTCGCTAGCTACCCGGTCCTGGCTGGCTCCCAGGGTACGGTTCCAGCATGTGCCAGTAACGCATGCAACGTGGATCAATGAATTGCCTAAGGGTGGTAAGGTGTAATCTCCAAGTAGATACTACGGTTGCATAAGATAGTATCGAAAGCTGGCAGAGGAGTGAAGCCGGCCTATAAGTGTGTATGTTCTGACTCCATTTAGCCGGCAATACTCCTTTGCCAGCTTTGATACTATCTTTAATATGGTACCGTAGGCTCTGCTTGGAGATTAGGCAATATGCCAGTAACGCATTCAACGCGGATCAATGAACTGCCTGAAGGTGGGTTCACATTTGCGTATATATACAAGTCCGTATGAGGTCCATATGGAGGTCTCTATCAGGCTCCATAGGTTGCTGAAAAAATACAAATTGGGCAAATGTACCCAGGAAACATTCCAGCAGAGAGCCACCCCTCGATCACCAGAAAAGGAGCAGGGGACCATCCCCGTGAGTATGGGTGGATCAAACATTGTTTCCCGGTCTTACACAGCTTCTAGTTACTGTACAAAACTGGTGTTACGCTTAAGCTTAGCTTGACATGACTTTATTTTGATCGACATTTAGTTTAACAATGTTGTTAGCTCTTGTTCTTGTGGTCCTCCACATAAAAATGCACTTAATCGCACTAGAACAAAATTACATCAGCTATACATCATACATATGTACATCACAAACTGCAGAACTGAGAGAAGTTTGTAAGGCGGTTTACTGGTTATACGGAACAAGCAAAGTTCAAGTCCAAACAGTGGCCGAACACGGGGGGTTGGGTGATTTGTTGGGTGCGGAGTGGAACGGGACGTTTCCGTTACGGCTGGGTCACCGACCCGTTTGTGGACTCGTTTTCTCCAACTTTCCCAGGAACCGCGAGGCTCGAATGTGTAATCCAAACAATTCATCCGTACTAACGGCAAGTCCAGAAGGCAAGGAGCTACAACTTGAAATCAATGACTGGTAGGTGATGGGCACCCTAGCGGCTTCTTCGGGAAGTTCAGGGGCCGCTTTGTCAAGTCAAAGTTTATTACAATGTAAGACAAACTTAAGTATATTGTACAAGACAACTAGCTATACAGTAACATTAATCTAATACTGTAACAGTAGATGTAGATTCTTAGCTATGCAATACTAAAAAAAACATAGTATATAATGTGAGACAAGGCCAGATTGTTGCGTCAAACTAACATAGATCTTGTAGAAACTACATTCGGTTTCTATTCTATACATACAAAATTGAAAGGAAACACATTGAGGATCTGAATATTTAGTAGAGAGATAATGAGCTATCACTTTACCAATAACTGGTAGGTATTGGGCACCCTAGCGGCTCCTTGCGGAAGTTCAGGGACCGTACGCGCGTTTTGTTTCTGTTTTGTTAAACAAAAAATGATCGTCATGGTTTTGGACATGTATATATTTCAAATGATGATTTACGTAATTGGTTGCTAATTATGTAAATTATCAGCTTTGGAAAAATGATTAATGATGAAATTCGCTGCATTTTATTATACAAAATTACATTTAACTAAAAGGGGCATATCAATAGATATCAATTGTTTAAATCAAGACCTTATTTGCAAAATCGATGAGAATGAGAAAATACTATAGTTCCATTGTGGTAAACTAAATGATGGGAGTTTCTTCATTTTTCCTACAGTCAGTCAGTTGGGAAGAATACATCGATCGGTTTCACGCCATTTGCTTGAAATTTAATCTCCAGGCAGATTCACCGGTGTCATAAGTTTGTTTGTTAGTCTGTTTATTTATCTATTTTACCAGGGGCGCCGCATCACTTTATCTTGACGCTTTTCTATGTGCCCTAAGGGGGGACCCCCAGATATACATGTACATGTTCATACATATCAAATAAAATACAAAAGTAACATTACAAGAGAAATTTAAAATCAACGCATACCTGTCAATACAAATCATAGCAACTTAGGAATAACCGATACATAATACACGTGTACATTTTAACGATAAAGATAAATAAAAAAACGTAATACTAAATGATATGCCTGAAAACATAAGTAGAATAAAATGGTAAGGGATTAGATTTGCATACCGATGTGAAATGCAACATAAAAAAAAAACCTAGTGGAAAGCAATTCAAACAATACTGTGGTATTCCCTTATGTACATTGTTTTAAAGTACTGGCTGATGTAGCTGCTCTTAAATGCGAGGGATATTAGTTCCTTAAAATTGTACCAGAAAAGAAAAGAGATTTCTTCTTCTTCTGCAAGCGGGCTTTAGGTAGTATCAAAAGCTTGCCAAGGAGTATAGCCGACCAAAGGGAGCCAGTCGGGCACAGGTAAATCTGCCTTAAGATTATATTAAGTCACAATGGTACGGCCTGTCTGCCAAAAAGGACGGATTGGATTGACACGCACCAAACCACGCCAAGTACCGCGTGGAGTGCGTGGGGTCGATCAATTTGATAACACGCGATCACCCCCGCCTGATGACCTGTGGGACCGCGAACCGGCCTCGCGCCGACGTTTGGGATAGAGGTGACGGGACGCAGGCGGCGTACTGAAGTAGAGCTCACCTGATGGATGGATGGATCACCGAACGAACGTAGCGTGAGTGTTAGGGGGAGATTTCCGATCGCGTGACAGCTGAAAGAGCCTGCGTGCGGGCTGGCTGCCTTGTCTGATGTGAGCGAACAGAACAGAACTCGACCAGCCCGCAGCCAAAAATCGACCAGGTGAGTAAGTAGTAGGCGTTACACGTCTGCATGCTGATTTGCTGTACGTGCGTCGCCTGTGTTACATTACTCTCTCCGGTATACCTATATACATAAGCTCGTGACGAATGTACGGCAAAGGTGGAGAAGGTAGAAAATCGTGCTCAAGTTAACCAGCAACAGATTAAATCCGGTGCCGCGTAGCTTGTACAGTCTCGCTCAGTGTTGCTATCAGCACGGCAGACGTTTGTGGTTTTTGCCACATACTTGTGGGCGCTGTTGGCCCCGCCCCTTCGCCGTTGATCAATTAAGGCTGTCGTCAAACTGTAGACATAACGATGTGAGATCGGTTACCTCGTCCGGTGGGGCAGTGGGGCACGCGCGCAGCACCAAGATTTAAAGAACGTCAAATGCATAGTGATTTGAGGGCCTTTATTGGACATTTTTGCCACAACGGGCTAAGTACCGGTCACAGCAAGATTTGTTGAAAAGATTCAGCTGACAGATACAAAAGGAAACTATCGTTGGACAATTTTAACTTCTCCTCGCATAATGAACGTGTTCCAGCGACTTGGAACGATCCAAAGCCCCCCCTGACAGCCAGAACTGTTGAATGTCGCTGTCTGTGACATGTCAACGTGTCGTGCTGTTGTAGCCTCAATAAGGTTTCCCATGCAGATGTACGACGCGTAGTTCGTAGTCGTCATACCTCCACGAAATATTTCAATTATGCAGATGAACTTCACATTTACATAGTCTATGCAAGGACTTCTTTATAATGTCCTTGGTCTATGCATGGTTACGTACACCTCTAATTAAGTACACTTATGTTGATATTCAGAGATTCTTATACTAATAGATGGCATGAAACACCGACACACACGCTCTCATACAGTCAGACACACACACTAAAGCGCGCGAACGCACATGCACCCCCCCCCCCACACAGACACATGCACACGCACACACACACTCACACATGCACACGCACACACATACGCACGCACACATATCGAGACACGCACATACATGCCAGAAACAATACCCTCAGCTGTGATGGAGATAATTAGAAGGACAACTTTGGTCTCCAATATACATTTTCCCCCACCATCTTGCCATGAAAATATTTTCTCGTACCGCTGGTTTCATCTCCTGGATTTCTTTTTATGACGTATTGTCAATTGGAAGCACTTCGTGATGGTTTATGCCTTAAAACGGCATTCACTTCCCTGGACATCGGTGTGAAATAGCTTACACTTCAGCTCCTGGCGAACACACTTCCCCAACAACCACGCGCAGTTTTCTAAGAGATACTAAATTCTGATTGCTTGCCGAAACCTGATGGCCCACGGGAGCAATGAATCCGAAGACGGTTCACAATCATTATACAGTAGATAACCAGAAAGCTGTACACAGTTAAAGGGCCGCACACCTGTTTATATTGAGTCTCATCAATTTCAGGTTGCAGACCCTCATATGTAGAGGCCGTGTGTCCCAGGAAATAACTCTGATGGAAAAAAATTGCATCACATTTGAAGCGGAAGCATACCCGGAAGTATGGTTCGATTTTGGCGAAAACAGATCACTCCGGACCCTTTTCAGTCATGTAGGTATCCAATATTATTTTGCAACAGATAGTGAGCGAGGTGAACTCAAACCTGTACCCCGAAACCATTTCATCACCTTTGCCTCCATGTAGAAATGGAAGTACTGTTTTGTTTGTGCCCGTGATGCTGAATGGATTGTGATGATGCTTGATATGTGGGTAGGTCTTGGGAAGACGAAGGTCAAGGTCATGCTATGTGGTGTCCGACTGACGTGGCCTGGGTACCATCCGACTACTACAGGGGCTCCTTACGCTCACCCGACATGCACGCTACCGGGAAAGGGTTGCAGTCCTTAGGAAGGGACGTTGAGCCGTCCATGGTCCACTGTTCATTGCGCTTGTCGTAGAGTTTCTCCCGGACAATGAACCTGTAAGTACTGTACGTAGTGTCTGTGCTCTCTGTCACGACCGTGACTGGAAGGCTCTTCAGTGAGCTGGATCGAGATCACTTCCGTTCCTTTCCACTCCGAGCAGCTGAACATGAAATTTTAAGGCAGCTAGTGTTAGCCCCGGAGGGTAATCGGATGGCACCCAGGTTACGTTTCAGACGCCACGTTTCTGAAATAGAGTCTTGTTGAGGAAGATGCAAGAGTCATAGCTCTCCCGGATAATGTCGCTGAACCAAGACTGCATGCAAGATCGCTTGCGTACCTCCGCTGACATAACACTAAACCGTCTGTCTGACACTGGTCGTTCACTGTGTATTTTGAAGTCTACACTGCGCCATTGAGCATTTGAAGCTTGTTTTGCCTTTCTTGCAAAGGCAAGACGTTGCCCCACAGAGCCTTCCAGTAACATCCCACAGTTACAAGTACTAACAATAGTCATACAAAATATCACAAAAACGCACATTCCTTAATATCAAGTACCTCGTGTGGCATACGTTGAGCTTCGCATGTGTTTCATTACCTCAGGAAAGGAAAAAATGTTTTTCTTATTTTTTTAAAAGCCAGGCGAATATTTACTGATGCAATTTATAAAATGTACTTGCTGTGGCCCTAGTCACTAGTGTATATAACTTGCACGAGCGGACATGCTAGAGATATCCCCAATAGCTCGGGTTGCGTGTCCACTCTGGCACGCAATGGATTAACTATCACTCACAGAGCCGACCGTCTACATCAATCATCATTTTACGTCCCTTACGTAAGACTGGTGCGGCCCCAACCGAATGCCCTACCCAGGATTTGAGCCAGGAGCTAAACTGTGAGGCTGTTAGCCCCCGAGAATAACATAATTCTTTTTTCGGCAACCCAACGAGTCTGGAAGAGGCTACGATAGTCTAATCTCCAAGCAGATCGCACAGAAGCATAAGATAGTATCAAAAGCTGCCAGAGGAGATTTGCGATCTCCGGTAGCATACACACTCCTAGACCGACTTTATTCCTATGGCAGCTTATGCTAACGTAGGATCTGCTTGGACCATCGTGGCCTCTTCCAGACTCGTTGGGTTGCTGATAAAAGGATGATGTTATTCTCGGGGGCTGACAGCCTCACAGTTCAGCTCGACGTCCGTCTACATTTTGAATTCAAGCTCGTAAATAATGCTAAATAAAGTAAAGAGGTAGCCGATGGCACGACTTCCAGCGTTGTACAACGTTATGAAAATAGGCAATGATACGTAGAAGTAAGCACAGACGTATACTCTGGTCTGCGTAAATAAGAATAAAATGGAAAAGTTGGTCACGATCATATCCTTGTGCCCACGTTCCACACTTGTACGCAAATATAAGTCCATATTACTCAGTTATTATTAGCTGCATATTGACATAGTTTTCTGACTTGATGAACCCCCAAAAAGCGGCCGCCAGCGTACATGTACCTAAGACAAAAAAATGTAAAGACATCTGCATGCGACAGCACAAAAAGAGTTCAATTACATAATGCGCGGCGTTCTGCTCTATAATCTATTTTTCCTAAGCCTACAGTTAGGTTAGTCTTGAGATGAACACATAAAGTCGCACGCCATGATGAGCGCCCGCAGACGACGATCCAAGCAGAACGCCAGCGCCAGCCTGATTCGTGGTCGGTTGTAAAACTGGCATCCCTACGTTTGGGCCTTCGCGTCCTTGGAAAATGGCCAGATAGCCTAGATTAAACCCATTGACATCCTCTCAATTCGAGCGGACTGGCGCGTGCACTGGATGCACCCAATGCCTTGACGTGACTCGACGTAAAGCGGGTAGCTCACTGAGCCATGGCATTGGACGCGTCTGTTTGCGACAACTTTGCTGTAAATTGTTGACAAATTTTCACTTGCGGTCACACTGATTGCGTATACGCGTATTAAGCCCAGATGAGCAGATTTGATATTGGAAATATGAGTGTTGCCACTGAATTAGGATCGATGTACAATGGCTAAAATGAATCAAAAAGAGATTTGCAGTGATAAAAAGTGCGTTTCTGTACGTGTCATGTAGGTATGTGTCATGTTACATGTTTATAAATGTATTAAGACTTGAATGATATACTAGTAATATGCGTCTCTGTTGTCTGTCATCTGTCCCTAACCTTTTCCCTTGTGACTTTAATATTAAAGAAGCGGCCTGCAGGTCGATTTCAGCTTCTCGTGAATAAGCAACCCCCACCCACACAAACTCGTTTCCAATCCATGCAATCACGTGGAGCTGTGCGAACGGGAGGAAAGCACGCGCTAACGTGCATATCGACCGCGACGTATAATTAATCCGGGATCGGCACGGGAAAATCGATCGGTGCGTACGCACTAAAAGACACGTATCGAATGGGCAAATAAGGCGATACTTCGTGTCCCTCAAGGGAAGGCACGACCCAGACATTAATAATTCAACCAATCGTTTAAGGGGCGATCGGCCTTTTTACTGTAAACTCGGAAATCGGGCGATATCATCTAACCCCTGCACGTCATCGTGTACAGTACACGTCACTGCTACTGTATAATACATAGCCTACCGGCGGTGGGCGTTAGATGGCTTTATTCTTTAAAAAAAAGAAAGCTGATGGCAAATTCAGTTGCTAACGTATATTTGTCTGCTTTTATTTGCGAAAGTTGCACAGATTTTTCTTGTTTTTTTCTTGTTGGTCTAACTCTTAAACAAATCCTAGTTCTATGAACTGCCAGTCTTCTGATGAAGAGGAAAGCATTTGAAAGAAATTTGGCAACAGAAGAATTAAAATTCCACATCGTACGATGAAGTGATATATCATGACCGGTCACTATTTTCGCCAAAAAGTGTTTTCCCGGTGGCTCAACTGGCTGCAGCAATACTAGGATACTCGGTTCAAATACTGGGGAGGGCATCGATTGGTTCGGGCTGCCCATCTTTAGGAAAGGTCCCGTGTTCGAGAAGGTGCCTCCCGCGCAACCTCTCCCTGTAATAAATATATCCTGTTACAGAAACATTAAGAAAACCTGCTGCCAATTGTACCACTAGGCATCACACACGGTGAACGACAATGACCTTTACTGCATATTCCTGTCCAACGTGGGCTAAATGCATTGAGTTAGATAACTTGAATATAGGTGTAAAGGGGTTACATTTTATATCATCTAAAATCTACAGAGTCTCTTCTCTCTTTTTAAATTAAAACTTGTGTAAACAAGTTTACAGAGCTTTCCCATTACTTTGTACTTCATCAACAACATATCCACTAAATCTGTGCCTTACGCAGATTCAGAAAATGGCGCGAAAAAAAAAGAGACCGGGCTGGCTGGTGTGAGGTCATGTTAGTTGTGCCCGCCCGCCTGGTGTGAAGATTTACTAGCATTAGGGCAGCAATCGATCACAGAGTGGAGGGGCCTTTTGTCGTGTCGTCTGTGTCACGAAACGCGCCGGTTCGCCGTCTACGAGACTCGATCCACATTCCGGACCAAACTCACGGTTCCACGGAACGTCACCGACTGACGGGAATCGTCGTCGCAGGAATCCTGGCGGATATTGGCGAGGGATCCTAAAGGCAAACCGCACGGCGACAGCCAATGGTTCCCTCCCCCCGGAGGGACGTGCCGTGTCACCTAACTACTTTGCATAACCTCCTGCTTGTTGTAGGGAACGTTTTGGTGGTTGACCCGCCGTTGACAACGCGACGTCAGCGTCGTAACTTCTGGCTTGTTGGTGTACTACCCCGACACGGTGGGATCACTTACAAGTACACAGTTATTCCAGGGGTGCTAGCAAATCAAAGAGGCAGTCTGTCCTTGGGGAGGCTATGTCGGCCGGGACGAAAGTAACCCACGGTTTCTGAGTGACAGCTGTATAGGAACCACAAGACGCACCGAAGGACCGTTTATCAATGGACAATATTCGTGTACTAAAGCGGCCACAACGCGGACAGAATATCGGCGATCCAGTAAAGATACGGCCAAACTGCTGCTGCACAGTGCCACGCAGCTGTAAGTCAAGTTTTCCTGTTTGTCTTAGAGATTGTGAGGGGGAGTCGCCATTTGTTGTGCGGCGCGGATTTTGTTGTGGAATTTGGAAAAGACACGTGCCCAGGCAGTCCGTAACTCCGGGCCCTTCACACAGTCGTGAGTATTATTGTGAAGGGTGTGCAATATGCTTTCCATGGTGTGTCCCGACGCATGTGCTTTCTTCACAGTCCCACACTTCGCAACCAGCTATGATATCGTTGACAAGTAGGTGTGAAGCCATAAACGGTAAGTAGGTATAAAGAGAGGGGCGTCTCTAAAATGAACTTGTTAATTCGTCAACAGATTAGAGGGAGGCGCCCCATCATTTCGTCCCTTCCGGTGAAAGATTTTAATTTTATAGACTCCCGACGGACGACCGGTACAGTGATCTGAAACCATAGGATTTCCAGTCATACTCAGAAGAACTGTGTGGATAAAAACGATTTGATTTGCGTTCTGAAAAACGTTGGCCCGCCTGACCTCATGAATTTCCGCCCAGGCCGTTTTAGTCCGGCTCGCCGCGGCAAAAGGCGATTAATTTGTAAGGCAAGCCGCAAAATCGAAGTCTCTGGGCGCAAGAGAAGCGGTTGGATTACCAGTCCTCACCAATCCATGCAGCTGGAGATAGTATTAGTTGTATTGACGTGAATTCCGCCTGAATAAATTATGGGTACGGCGCGCTTCGTGTGGGAAAGGCGACCCCGGGTCCCCCACCAGACTTGATTCACAGATCGATCAGTAACTGCTTATTGTTTTCCTCTGCACGCTTCTGTTTGCCGGAGGTCAGAATGCTAGACGGTTTGGCCGAGCGCCAGGTCTGCGGGCCGGCTGACTGGCAGTTGATACCCAGGCTTTTGTATCACGTGCGTCTGTTGGTTATATTCCAGGTCCGCTGAGGTGAGACATGGGCGACATCCACGGCAGGCCGGAGCCGGCGGCCAGGACAGAAAGTCTGGTGGAGTCGCTCATCCGGCAGACCCTGCTGGGGGAAACAGGTGAGGAACCAGGCTCCCAGGGGACACTGCTGGGGGACATGCCCCCAGGGAGCGTGGAAAAGGCCATTCACCTTGATAGAGTCATTCTCAATGCGGGTCGAAAGTTCTCTGGGAGTCTGACACGGGGTGAGAGCGAGAACAGTACACGCGATGCCCCTGAACTTGGGAACTCCAGTCACGGGACGACGGGGAAGTTTCCCAAGGTTGCTCGCAAGTCCAATTCCGCGCAGGAAGTGAGGAGAGCGCACCGGAGCAAACCTGCCAGCAGCAAGAAGGCCAGGGATGTAAACAAAGGTGGGATGGAGGTGTGCCCATTACCTACTGACCCTGGTATTTCCCAGTTGGAAGGGGGCCAAGTGGCTGCCACAGTTGGCAGGGATGCTGCGCTCTCTCCTGGGCAACAGCCAGTAAAGCAGGAGATCTCGCCGGCCTCTTCTGATGACATCACCGGGTCTTCTCCCGACTCCGAGAGCACGAGGTCTGTCACCAGTCCGCGGAGCGAGGATTCCTCCCTGACGACCAATCAGGGCAGCAGCAATGGTGTCTGCAGCCCCGTCCTGTCGGCGCCCAGGAAGAAGAGGAAGAGGTGCGGCGCGTGCGAACCATGCACCCGGAAGGAGAACTGTGGAGAGTGCTCCAGCTGCAAGAACAGGAAGACTGGACACCAGATCTGCAAGCTGAGGAAGTGCACGGAACTCAAGAAAAAGGTGGGTTTTGAGACATTTGTATGTCTGTCTATGTATATATATATATACGGCCTCCGATCCTTTTGTCAATATTGACTATGGTAAAATCCCTATCAGCCCTACAGCGTCGGCAGGTGACAGACCTTGTGTCTGTCTGCAAACATGATAACGAGAAAAGGCCTTCATGGATTGTCTTCATGTTTGGTTTGGGGGAAAGGTCTTGATGAATCCTCTTAATGGTTAGCTTTTTTGGTCCCTAGCAGCCTTCTAAGGTACTGCGGTGGAACTTCCAATTTTGATATCGTGAGTTCTGGGGATACTATTGTCATGAGTTTTAAGTGGTAGATATAAAATGACTTTTCGTACTATTGTAACTGGAAGAAAACACACTAGTTTAAGATAGAAACTGCTTTGTCACTTCCTGTCTCATGAATAATGTGTGATTTAGGTGAATGGCAACTTGGCAAATGTGAAATGTGACATGTTTAACATATGTTTAGAAAAGTGATAAAAGTTATTGTGGAGGACAACGACAATGAATGGAGATACTTAGTCACATACTATATGCCCCATCAATACAATTGTTAAGTAGGCAGAGTGTCTACCTTGCATTCTGTAGGTCATGAGTTTGTTCCCCCTCCTGAGTCATACCGAAGACTTAAAAATTCTTCTTAGCAGAACTTTCTATTTTGATATCTTGTGTTTTGGACATGCTTTATGGTCATGATTTTAAGTGGTCAATAGCTCTTGGGGCTGAGAGTAAGTGCTGTAGGGTTGCAATTGGGCCACCTAGCTGCTTTTTGCGAACTACAGGGACCAAGTCATATTTTTTAACAACTTGTGTTCTTTGGGTAGAGAAGATGATGAACTGATGTATATATGCAAATGAGGACTTAAGTTACAGAATTAATGAGGAAATTGTGATATGTCACTCATAAAGGTTAACGCCAATTGACAAAGATATGAGGTTGTGGAACTCTAGTTTTTTGGTTAAGTCATAGGCATGTTGTTCTCAGCTGCAATTTTCTCCTCCTCAACCGCTCATTTGTATGTGTCAGCTGCAATATTAAGGGACATTAGTCTCACAGCAGATTGCTTGGGTAGACCTGTCACTGTTGTAAGGGCCAAGGTCAATGTCACACAGGGCAGATCCTACATATAGGTCATGCACGCATGCATCTTCTTTTTCAGTTAGATTTTGAAATTGGAATGTTTTAGTTATTAGAGTTAGAAACATTCTCTTGTGAGAAATGTATAGCAGCAACTTGAATACATGTAGCTCCACTGGGTACTGTAACAATACAGAGCTACAATAAAATCTAGAGTTTCATGACTTAGTAGCTTGGTCAAATTATGTTAACCATATCAAGTGATGTCTCATAAAACATTTATCGATTATAATGAAATTGAGGTCACAAGTTGTTTTAAGTATGAAGTCTTATACTAGCAAAGAAGGCTACTGTAGCATTCCCTCATATATTATGTTAATGACAGATACTTAATCTTACTTTTACTGGCTAGAGGCACCTGCATGCTTTTCTCCATTCCATGTAAATGGTGCTTTAATTGCAGGCTCTATGTCTGTCAGGAGGCCCGGTAACGCTTAACGGTAAATTCAGGAGGCCTGGTAACGCTTAACGGTAAATTCAGAAAGAGTTACAAAGCATAACTGTACAGTAACATTGACGTGCATTCTTATTCATACAACGCTGGAGTAGTTATATCAATGGGTGAAAATATCCGACTAATGACATTGTGAGAAGAAAAAGGTGCCCAGAACCCGGAGGAAGGACAGGGACAATGTCCAAGGCATCTGTACATTGACGGAGGCAGAGTTCCCGGCCCGCCACAGAGACGGCGGTAGCAAATTTCTTATGGGGGGATGGAACTATTGTTTCAGCACATGGAGCGCTGAAGGCGTAACGCATCTCAGGGGGGTCCGGGGGTATGCTCCCCCGGGAAATTTTCAAAATCAAGACCCTCCTAAATGCTTTTCCTGCATTTTTTCGGCAAATTTTGCCGACAGACTAAGCTAGGTTGATTTTGACATTTTCATCAAATTACACATGGCTACAGCTTTGACCTCCACCCCCAGAGTCCCCGACATATTTTTACCATTTTGAGCTCGGAAGGCACGAGACGTTGCAATATAAGTTCGGGGAAATTTTAAAATATGGACCGTCTGAAACGCCATTTGCTGCATTTTGAAGGACAAATTTTGCTGTAAGACAAAGTTAAATTAAATGACATTTTATTAGAGAGGAAAGGTTTTTTGTGCAACGACCCACGCCCCTAACATATTTTCGCCATGTTGTCGTGATCGCCGAAGGCGCAAGCCGTCGCAAGGGAGGTCCGGAGAAACCTCATTTTCTGTATTCTAGGAGTACTTTTTGCCCGAAATTAAGCTAAGTTTGACACTGAAATCTGTATGAATGCTAAAGTTTTTGGGGGCGAAGCTTCCGCAACATATTCTACCATGTCCAGAGCCGAAGGCCGGGAGGCTCGGAGAAATTTTGAAATCTGGACCCATTGAAACGCCATTTCCTGCATTTTCAGGTGTTCTATCTGACATTTGACTTCGTGGGTATAACGGGCTACGAAGAATTTCTTGGTAACGGATAACAAATAACGATTAATGTTGAATTAAAATGACCAATAACGCTTTGACGAATAATATACTGATAACGATTAAAGTTGAATTAGAGCGGTTCGGTGACGATTAACGGTTAATTAAAATGGCTCGTAACGCTTAACGGAAAAAGGCATGCAGACCCTCTAACAAGGAGCCCCAGTTAGGACTAGGTTCAAGCATTTCCAAACCAGCCCTGGTCGGAATGATTGCAGAAACGAAAAATAAAAGTGTTTATCAAGGAATATACACGAAATATGCTCATGACCATTTCCTTTACTACTCCGTGTCTTTTGTTCTTTTGATATCATATTTTTCGTTTCCAAAAGCTGGTTAGGAATTGGGACCTAAGCCTAAACTAACAAGGCTGATACTCAGGCTAGTCCATTGGGCAACCTCAGCCAAAAGGTAGGTTGCCCTTGAACATTTGCCCGCATGGCAAAGGTCCTGACCTGAGCTCTGTAAATGAATTCTACTTGCCAATCTCTGTAAATGAAATCTTCTTTGTAAAGCTTTAAAGGTAATTACGGTAGGCACAATTAATTATTCAGTCACTCTGTTTTTTTTTAAGCACGCACATTTTTTACTGCTTATTTTCATCTTGCACTCTCCAAGAATCCTGACCGATACCTAAGCTGTTTATCAGGAAACGTGAAGATGTTTGCTACACACCACGTCAATGCGGGAAAATGTGTAGGAAAGTAGAGGCCAGCTCCTCTGCAGTTCCGAGTAAAACCACAGGTGGAGTTATTGATCCTTTGCTTGGCTTGGTGAGACTTGAGCACAAGAAAAGAAAAGTTTACCATTTAAATGGTCCCTTGATACTCATTCATCATCCAACAGCCACGCTGAGTCAGTTTTATATGCTCAGCATTGCTTGCTTGAAATTTCACTGTTTCATTCTTCGTTTACTAAGACACTTGACTGAAAAATTACCCTCCCTGTACAATTACAGGGAAGAATCCCATAAAGTTAAGAATACCAATGTGCACATTGAAAATGTGCAACTCATTTTGATACAAATTTCCACACAATTCACACACTCAGAAGTAAACTACAGACAGTGCGAATACACCGTCATAGATAATGGCATTATTTGCCGGGCCCTTTGCAATACCCACATCTACCAGCATTCAGTGGGATCCATGAAGTGGTCTTTCTGTCTATTGCACATTTGCAGCTTACTTTTGTTCCCTTTTCCTTGAATAGAGAGCAGCTAACAGTTTAGCACCTTAATGAAACTGCCATTAATGAATGCTGGATGGCCATTGTGATGGCTGGTAGCTGAAAGACTCTTGTGCTCCATTAGTTCTTGTTTTCTTGTCTACCAGCAGGGCACTGGGTTTGCCTATGGTGACCTTTTGATCTGGTCGTTTTCTGAGGGTCTGCATGCTCTTTTCTGTAAGGCGTAGGCAGCCTATTTCTATTTCCCGTAACTCGTAGGGAAGGGAAAACCGTCTTATTTACGTAATTCGTAGCGAGGCGACCAAATTTAGCATAATTGCCTTCCTTGATTTAGCGTAATACGTAGGGGGTTCTTCTGAATTCAGCGTAAATTGTTGTTAGGACCCCCCAAGCAGACCCTCTTTTCTGTCTCCATAGCAGTTACAACCCTGAGGTATAGCACTTGCAGGCAGCTTTTCTCTTAGTCAGCAAAATGGTCAATGGACAGAAGAAGCACAAACAACAAAGCACCTGGTCATTTAAGATGGACTCATGCAGAGTAAAACTGGAGGTAACACAAATGTCAAGGAGTCAGGCATGGGGCAGTTTAGCAGTCTTGCTGCTAATTTGTCATTTTTATTTTGGCACAGGCTCTAAATTGTACAGTCGAGAACCACAAAGTATCACCAGCCAAGCCAGTCAGTTGTTAGTTTGGCAGTCTTAGCTGCTTATTTGTCATTTTTATTTTGGCACAGGCTCTAACTTGTACATTTGAGAACCACAAAGTATTACCAGCCAAGCCAGTTATTACTTTATTATTATTGTTATTATTGTTTCTTCTTGATGTTGATATCTTTTCGTGACTTAAACTTTAGATGAACAGGCACATGGATACAGTGCAGAAGGAGGGAAATATTATAAAACTTAGTGTCTTACGTCTTATCTTATGTCTAATCTTACGTCTTATCAAGAATGCTCCTAGTGCTCTTAGCTTTAAAAGACCATAGCAGGCAATGTTGTTTTCTTAAGGTCTAAAGACTAAAGATCACAATCTTTCCCATCAAACTGGAATGTATGGTTTAACATTTACTTTAGACTTGACAGAAAGCTCACAGAAAGTTCTATCATCACCATACTGATTGCGATGTCTGTGTATCGTATACATTGGTTCAAGTAGGGAAGTTCTTTGGCCTGATTTCTAGGGACATCAATTTGGTGTGATTTTTCCATCGCGTATGATTTTGTCATGGATGGAGAAGGTAGATACTGGTCCAGTTACATGCTCTTAAATGCTTTTTCTGCTGAAAAATGAAAGGATCTCCTTGCAGCAAATAAGATTGCGTAGAATGATGTGATTTAATTTCCTGGCCAGTGAAAAGTAAGCTTGGGCCTGTAGTTTAAAAAAAAAAACGTTTTGGGCAAGTTTTTTTTAAAACTTCTTTAACTCTGTGTTGCTGACTGGGTTGTTTATTCCTCTAACCTGTCCCACAAAACAATCCAAACACATGTCTCCTTGTTAGGGTAGTGTGAATGTAAGCAGAGTCACTGTACTACGTAGTGTCTGGGAATAAACCACCCTCCAAGAATGCACAGTGTTGTAACTTTCCGTGCAACGGAGTGATCACTGGACCAACCCACAACGCTTACTTCTACAAGCTGTCACTCCGTTCTCTTAACAACCAACAAGGCATGCCAGACAGACACACTCTCTCCGTGATGAGTGGTTGCGGAGTATTTTGGCAAGTCTTACCTTGACCTCGTCTTGCCCTCCGACCTTGCACCCCTTCGGCGTTGACAGTGGAACAGTCCCAGACAGGGGTTGCCCTTTGGTCATCCTGCCAACCCAACTGGTAAGGGCGAAGGCAGCAGCAACACTAAACACCAGAGAAGTCCTGGGGCATTACTGACAACCTTTCTAAACATAGAAACTGGTTTAATGGCTGTAGAGTCTGACCTTTCAGGCATCAACCGACTTTTCTAAAGGGAGTTGAGAGGCAGATATTTACAAGTCTTTGAATATTGGAAGTGAAACAGATAGTACACTCTGGATATGATTATTTGTACATTCTCTAATTGTACGGAGAAGGCAAGATGTAAACAAAGGTAGGAAAAAGTTCTAAGGGTCTCAGAGGGAAGGCCACAGTAAGAGAAAACAGGCTGTGCATGTTGCTGTGATGCTTAATTAATGATGCATAATTGTTTTTGGTAACATCTGTATGTTTGTGTATCTACGTATGTATGCGGACGAACAGCATAATTCGAGAAGGCCCGGATGGATTGTATTGATATTTTGTGTGTGAGCAAGTCCTGATGAGTCCTTAATGAGATTTTGGGCCTCTTCGCAGCTTGTAACGGTACTGCAGTAGAAGTTTGATTGAGAGGCTTTGATTCCTAGATTTCCTCAATAGAAATGTTCAACTGCCGGGTCACTATCAACAAAGGAATTAAAGGTGCAAAGTTAAATTTTGATTTATATATTGATAATGTAAGATAAGATTAGATAAGTTTGGATAAGAGCTTTATTTAGCCATTGGCAGAATTGCGATCAAATTACAAATGATTGTGGGATCACCAGAAGAAGTAGTAGGCATTTCTATTTTTCTGTTAAAAAATTCTTAAAAATTTTTGAATATTGTCCCCAAAAGAATTGCTTTTTTTATTGATTTGTTACAAGACTTAGTTGTGCAGTATTTGCCACTCAGTTCTATGTCGATGCGACTTCAAGTTCTCTTACATGCTTTTGAATTTACAACTTTATAGTTTCTATAGGAACCATATAGCATCATAGCAACAGTGTCAGTAGCTTTTATTATTTATATGATATTATATGTACAAGGCTCGACATACTGGGTGCATGTGCACCCTGGAGCACCCAAAATTGGACCTGTGCACCCAATTTTTTCACTCACGGGTGCACCCAAAATTTCCTTAGGTTTACATATGTAAGGATATTAAAGTATACTAGAAAACATCATATTCTTCACATTTCTATCCATGTCTGTCATGGTACTTGTTTTATGTGGTGCACCCAAAAAAATTTTGCTGCACCCAATTTTTTAAGCTGGGTGCACCAGTATCCCAAAAATGAATTTCGAGCCCTGTATGTACCAAATGATTTTAGTGTAATAGCTAGATACTGTATGGATAGAGCTGCATTCAAATCACTTACTTATCCTCTTCCTCCCTGGAGAGAGACAATTTGCCCCTCCCTCAAATGACCCAAATCTTTTTGCTTCTTTATGTGATAACCCTGCTTGATACTGCATAGATACTATTGTTCGCATTTTTTGAGAATTGAACAATCCCCTACTACCCATTGCTGTATAGCTACGGATATTTTTTCTTAGACCCCCTTCTAGCACATGTTATTTCCCTTCTAACAAATGATAACGGTAGATCCCTATCATGCCAGATAAATCTAGTGTTATAAGTAAGTAGACCATAATGTACAGAAACTATCCCTCAAAGAGGGACTTTCTATCTCAAAATCTACCCCAGATAGAGTGGTATCATCTTCCTGGATGTGCTTTAGGTGATACGGTTCTCCTTACCCCTATAAAAGGAATGTATACAAATGTCAGCCAATCAGGGCGCGGCTCTCTGTTTGGCTATTTGCAGAGGGTATTGGCTGACATAATGGTGGCCTGCACAGCCGAGTGCTGAAAATTAATGGACAGCTGCCGGGGCCATTGTGCCGGAAGATGAGGCCAGAGTGAATTGTAGGTCTTAACTGGTGCATTTTTAGTGCCTTCCGAATGTTGTAAGGGATTGAGTGTGTCTGTGGGGATGTGGGGCCCTCGTTGGTTGCTGTGGTTTGCTCTTAATACACTGGAAAGGGTCAGAGGGATGTGCTTGGGCCGGCAGTAGCCATCTTGGAAAGGTTGCCCCCAAAGCCCCACCAAGGATTTTCCCATGACACTGGCATGTGGCAGCGTATTAGTCAGGAGAGGCAGTTGTAATTTGGATCTGTGGGTTTTATCCCTGTGTTAGGAGGTAAAAAGGATTGTTGGATATTTCTAGTGTGGTAGAGGTGTAAGGGAAATGTTGTGTTTGCTTTGTGTGTAGGCAAAAATATTTGCTGTAGTGCAATATGGTGCCACGGAGGGTCATCTTGTGCACAGAGTGCATTGTGTCCATAGTGCATCCGAATTTTCTGTTTTCCTTCGGTGTTAAATGTCTGTTTCTCTTTTCAGGTTGGGACAACAAGCAGTGGCATGGAGCAGAGGACAAAGAAGGCTCAGACAAAAACGGTATTGTCCTGCTGTATAATTTTGTCCTTTATTCCCAAAGTTTTCCCATTGCTCGTGACCGTGCTGGTAATCTATCATGACCCTACAGCCACAACCCCCCCCCCCCTCCACCTATGCTTATGTTTGCACGTAAGCCAGTATCATTGTTCCCACACATTATATCTGCTACAGATACTGATTAGGAGATGTCAACAATTGCTACAGAATTAACTCACCAGTAGAGAATCATCCTATAAATTTGGAACCCGCTCCCTCGGAATGGGTAACCCTGCAGAGCTTTATAATTTTGGGGCCCACATGCATGTACTGTTGAAGCCTGAGTTGTGTAAAACAATGTCCATGTTCCATAAACACATAGAATATTCCATTTGTTAAGGTTCCCAAAAAAGGTGCCTTTAGAATATGGCAGATTTATTGTGAAGAATACACTATCACTATGATATATAACATGATATACTATAGTACTCTATACATTAATGTATGTATGTATGATATTTTCTTCTGTTGGAGGAGTTGTGCCCAATTGTTTGCTGTTTATTGATGACTTCCAGCATGTCTCATCAATCTTGCAAGCTTGCCTAGTCCTTGTAATTTGAAATCAATGATGCTTTCAGAGCTTTTATGTTGGACTGCATAATGTGTGCGTGATCCAAACATATTCTTGTATACCTTTTTCTTCTGGTATTTGAGTAAATACTACCGTTGCTTATGCTCCCATTCCTGTGCCAGAACTTCTTGTTTATTCATGTGGTGAATCCCGGCTTCTTTTCTTTTTTCCTGGCCATGCAGAGTCCAATTATTTCAAGGTCAGCCTTTCTTTGTGGTCAGTTTGACTTCTTGCGACAAAAGCCTCTTGTCTTTCTGGTGAACAGTCATTTTTCAACACGGTGGCGGACACAATGAGAGCCATTCTCACCGTGAACCATTTTTTACCCATTTTAAGGCATAAGTATTGTTCAGTTGCTGGATTGTAGTTAACGTTACTATGCTCCAAGGCTCACTGTACAACCATTCTTGGTATGTAGCCCTGTACAGAAAGATCAGTGGTGGCCGTGAGAAGGCAACATATTATTTTCATGTTCCGCTTTAGGAATGCAGATAACTCATTGTTGACCTGTATTAGAGTCAGGTTTGAAACTAATCAGACTAGCTTCCGTTTCCTGGCCATTTACATGTGTAAAGAATTGACACTTTTCAATCTACCTGGTTTTGTAAGGTAGAAAATTTTGTTGCCACCATGTTGTAATCATTGTGGTAAATGAATGGAATATTTAAGTCCTTTCACAGGGAATGGTGATAATTCTTCCCTAAGCATGTTAGGTTTGGCCTTTTTCTTGCTTTTAGACAAAACTATAAAACTACCTTGCTTGAACCTTGTTAGGTTATAGAAAAAAGGAGGGGCATGGGACATATGGAATAGTAATATTTCCATCCAAATATAGAAAGATGTGACTTTTATGGAGACCCAGTTACAGTGGTGGCCATGATTGACTGGCATGCAAGCCATATAGCACATGCTCTTGCCCATTCCTATTAGTAGGCTGCTGGGGAAAGAAAAGCAGTATGGTTACATCCAGGCACTCATACAAGTGCTAATGAAGCTAGGATCAGGCATTGTTTGTGTTTTGGGGGGCTTGAGAGCCCCGGGGGAGGCCATTATTGTCTTGGCTCTAATGTTGTACAAATATTGCAGGCGCGAAAGCCTGTTGTTCAAGGTGATTTCTGTCTGAAAGGCCATGGTAGTGCCCCTCCTATCTGAGCATCTTTAGTTAACTGCCATAAACCACTGCCTACTGCCCAGCTGCGGGTCTTTAGTAGACTGCTTGATAATGTAAACAGCCCCCTGATGAGGCCCCACCTAATTAATGCAGACTGTGCCCCACTTTCAGGGGAGGTTTTGCTCATCAAACCAGAACATGTTTAAATCCCTGCTTGAAGATTTCTCATCGGAAATATGTGGCAAATATTGCTGGTATTTTCATGAAATTATACTGCATGGCTGTTGGAAATTCTGGGGTATTTGTTTTGTACAGTGGGGAGCGTTTGTTTTGTGTGGAAAATTCAACAAAAGGACCAATGTGTGTTTTGCCTAAGCTGGTCTAAGAAAAATGGCATGTAAAATTTGACCTTTGAAAGCATATGTCTTGAAAAATGTTGCACTATTCAGTGGACATATGACCATAGCTGTCTTATTTCATTTTTCCCCCAACAACGTACCTGTATTAAAGGGTCTAGCTGTCCTTTT
>NC_049981.1:21769273-21788252 GCF_000003815.2 Branchiostoma floridae | reverse complement strand
TAAAGCCTGAATTTGGATCCCGAAACATGAGACCCTGAGGTGCAGTGGCACACCCTGAAGGGGGATTTGGTTTTGTTTGAGGTTGATATTTGCACAGCATGTCCAAAACATTGCTTTGTGGGGGTGTTGTGACTTGGGCTTCTGCTGAAGACCAACACAGGTAAGAGACACTATAACAACAAACCAAAGGTTTCTTAGTTAGAGACAAAAAAGTGCAGCTTTTTTTAAAAACCTTGAACCATGCTTTGGCCAGAAATATCTAGCTGCAGTAAAACATGGTAGAATAGGTTCTAATGTATTTGCTAAAATATCAGTTTTCTGGATTTGAAAAAAATATATCTAGTAAACGTGTGAAACATTATGGTAAATATCCAATCACTCACACCTGTACAATACTATTGATCATACATAATAATTAGAAGAATGCACTGAAGCTGGGCAAAAGATAATAAAAATCGTAAAATGCCAATCATTTGAACACAACCTTACCAGTACCACACCATTGTGAAATAGTGAGGATAGACCTGTCACTATTTTGTAATAGCTTTCTAGACATTTTCTTTGCTGACAAAATGTGGTGCTCTGATGTAGTAGGGCATATCCCAATAAACCTGTTTCGCTTTAGTAGTACAAAGCTTGTGGATTCTGGTAGGAGACAGAAGATATAGCACCAGAAGCTTCGCATTCTATTAGTTTTGTAGAAATAAGATTGAAAACGACTGTTCTAATTGTGTTCATAATGGCTTTAGTAATTCCAATTTTCGATGTGCTATCAAACCAACATTTGGCATTAACTCAACTACTTTTGATAAGTAAACGAACAAGTCCTCAACAGCCTGTCCTGTGCTTGTTATGTATTACACGAACTTTGTTTTGGTACATGTGAGAAAAAAAGGCAGGACCATCATCATGCGTTTTCTCCCAGTTGCTTTGTAAATTATTAATTCTAGCTCCAAACGAAAGCTTTGTGCTTGGAAACACTAAGGAAGACATTCGTGTTCTCACATTGCTTGCTACATTGTAGCTTGGTGCCCTTTTTAATGAACCTGTAGCTTAAACAGTATAGAAGATTAGACTTCCGCAAAAAGTGGAATGGAAACCTGCTGATACAGCAGTTAGGGCATATAGCAATCAGTACATGCGTGTGTATAAACAATGTCGACCACAGCGGTCAATGTTGTGCTGATAAATTTTTGTGGTATTGGCGGTTAAATCCCACAAGGTGTAAGATTCCAGCCGGCCACTTTTCCGTGTCAAACCAAAGGTCGAAAGGCCACCTCACGTGTCCATCTCCATTGCCAAGTAGCCGACAAAGTGCACGGGTTGTTGGCCGAAAGTGACGCCATTATGGCCAATCCTTTTTCCATAGGCAAAGTGCCAGTGTCCTCAGGTGACCTCGCATGAAGTAGGTCAGCTCCGATCCGACAACAGCAACAGAAACAGGGGGAACAACGAACTACCACGTGTCATCTACCACGTGTCATTGTACACACACAGGCATGTTGCTACTCAGCGCTGACTCTTCAGCCAGTGTCAAAGCTTACTACAGTTCAGTGCAGCATGCCCGCAGCTAGGATATTGTTTTTTTGGTTCTTTTGTAGATTTTTTGGACTCGCGTTTGCAGGAGGCACGAGCTCTGTTGGGGATTCGGGGGCATGCACCCATGGAAAATGTTGAAAATTGAACCATATGAAATGGCATTTCTTGTATTTTTGAGAGGATTTCAAGGTACAGAACGGAAACAGCACCGTCAACAGAGGATTCTTTGATTTTTCTTTTGGAGTACTTCTTTGCGTATTTGTGTGTGTGGGGGGGAGGGAGTGTCCGAAATGCCTACTGGAATGGTGCAAAATGGAAACACAAACATATGTGGAGTAATCAGCCACAGCAAGAAGTTTCCCAACTTCGTGTTCTGTAAATTGACATCATGCTTCTACTACTACGCATAGCTCAACTCCAGGCTCCTGGTTCAAAGTTGGTATCTGGGAGACCCCGGTTCTAATCTGGGTTGAGAATTTCTCTCGCGACTGCACCCTTCTTTCAGAAGGGGTGTGGAATGTGTTCAAGGAGATATCTCAAGCACATTTAATTTCAAGAGGCAAGACTAGCAACGCCTCTCTGTAAAAATAAAACTTGCTACAGAAACAGCAAGAAAACTCGTCATGTTAGTTTTATATTCGAAGGCTTGATCATCCTTGCAAAAAGTGGACGTAGTTGCGAAATATTGCAGTATCTCTATTCATAGTTTGTGTCTGGATAACGTTACCTGCATGTTGCTTCTGTCCGATCCCATTTTAAAACAGACGAGGCCAACAGTACTAAACAAAACTAATACAAAATTCCATTTTCCGTGGGTACCGTACCGTGCCAGTGTCCTCACATGACCCTGTGAGAATTTAGTCAACTGAGTGGCTACTACATCATGAAGGGTGGAATGCAGACATCGCTCAAGCAGAAGAGGGTCTGCATGGGGGATCGTAGCAATTGCTTGACGGTAAATTTAGCGGGCAACGTTTAACTGCAAATTCAGTAGGACTGTCAGGGCTTGACGGTAAATTGGCTTGTTACCGCAAAAGGTGTTGGGTTTATTGGATTGTTTCATTGTTTGTATTCAAGCGGTGTCTTTCAAAGTAGTCCGTGAATACCTACACCGTGAGCCGCATGGATTTTCTGTCGTGATTTTTTTGTGACCTCGCATCCAACTTTGCCAAATGAATATTGACAAATATTGTGTCAATAATGCGTAACAATGAATTCTGGACAAGCAATGTACCACCTCAGACAAATCAAGCTTAGAAAAGCAAACAAGAAAAGCCTAGTTTTAAAGTTAGACGTAGTACATGTAATAGACAAGCCTTGCAGTTACTCCCTTGGTTTTCCTGTGTTGAACATCCAAAATTTAAGGTTACATAAAATCTATTGTCACACATGAATAAAATTCACAGTTTAAACATTTCAAAACTAAACTGATTTATCCTGCATTGTTTTTAAAGCTACAATGTAATAGACTTAGTAACAGTAATCTGTGCTAAGGCCTGCTTTTGTGTGAACCTGTTCCCCCTCCAGCCATTGGTATAGCCAGCTCATGACTATGCAGGAGCAGGGGCTGGGCAGGCTTTGTGATATATTGGTGTGACGTCATGTCTGGGTCACAGGGCAGGGAGCCAGCTGGCATTCAGCAGGGAGAGACCAAAGTACACCGAATAGGAAGGCTGCAGAATCGTAGGGCATCTGTAGATATTGGAGTGAAGCCTCTTTAAGGATCTAAGCCATTTTCTTGAAAGCATACGGCAACAGAAGAAGCTGCCCGTGGAAATCAAGAGAAGTAGTACACCATGGCTTGCTATCCAATGGACCATGTGGATGTAATAACAATGGTTGGCCCCTGTATTTGGTGTTGGCGCTAGGGTACAGACATCCTCCAGGATGTTAGTAGAGAGGGTTTTAGAAGTTTGTATACTGATCTTATACACTGTTGCCCCTTCTGGTTGAAAAGACATCCTTGCTTGATTCTCTATGGTTATGTAAAAAAACAAGTCTAGACTGTCTTTAGAGGGATGATAACCTAACCAGTTAGGGCATTTAAATTTAGCATTTCAGTTTGTAGTAATGAATTATGAAGTCCATAAAGGTTGGCATGTGACTCCCTGTAATTCGAGCAGCTGATCTGAATATGTGTAGTCTGGGATGGGGAGTTGTTGTGACCGGAGATTACGTGGCTGGGTCTGAACCCAACCCAGCTGAATGTGGGTTGGGTATTCCTGATGTTCATGGTGGTGATATTAACACTAGTATATGGAGACTGGACAGACAGCTGGTAGGGGGAAGGCATGACAATCTGAAAGAGCATCAGATAACTTGGACATGGTCTGCATATGGAACGCTAGGCTAACCAAGACGGCAAGGCCTGTTGTCAGTCAACTGTTGGTAATATTGTATTGGTAATAACTACAGCAGTGAGCAGACATCATACATTTCTCTGAATACATGAACATGACCTTCACATGTCACTACCACCTTCCTGTGTTCTTGTTTACATGAGGTCATAACCATTGTGGTACCCATTTTTCCCCCTTAACATTTTTTCAATAGGAACATGATCCCCAAAGATGTGCATTGTCTTGAGCTTTTTCAACACAGATTAAAGGAGATTCTTAATTTACAAGCAATGCATCAGATTGTATTTTTGGAACTGACTATCAAATAATCATCTGGTGTATTTTGCCAGCCAGTAATAATATAACCATTTTGCATTTGGGTGACATACACATGTAGCAAGCTTGCTTAGCAGGTTATTGCCAAAGTCTTTTCAAGAGTTAACGATGGCCAGTACACTAGTGCCCATGCATGAATAAAAACAGCCAACCATTAACCCAAGCTATAGAACACTAATTAGACATGACTACAGCCTTTCTTTATCTCAGAAGCCATACAGATTCATGCGACCGCCATAAGAGAAGACCGACCTTCATTGTGTTTGTAATTCATGGCCATTGTTCATGTAACTGATAACATTAAGTAAACTAGGGACAGAAATAACAGAAGGTAAGCATTTGTTTACTAGTCCATTCAGGCCAGGAGCTGCCCCGGGCTCATTTGCATTGATTGACATCTGAGGAAGAATGGAATCACTCAACCCTGTGACCCTACAGGGCCTTTGGAGACCCCGGCCTGGTACACATATTATTTTGTCTGCTGGTTTGTCTGGTTGCATGCAAACCCTCCTGTGTGGGGAGACTTACTAACTAACGTGTACTGCAATGAATGCAAACTTCATCAGAGGGGATTGACTAAACTTATACCTACTGCAGTCAAAAGGCAAGTGAATGTTTTAATAGCACAATGGTGGCTTAAAGGTGGAGGACAAGGGTTGTCCTGCTCAAAAGCCTGGGTTACAAATTCCTAATCCATGTTGGTTTTGTGTTACGTCTTTAAACCATAGATTCTGTAGGTTGTAGTACTGGGGTGGGGATTCCTGCAAGGTTATTCAGAAGCAGGAGATAGTGAGTGGGATTTGTGGGAGTGTGTGTGCAAGGTGAAACGTAGCAGGAGACTACTGTAAACACTGGCAGTAAACATTGTTGGGCTCTGGAAAATCTTTTCTTGGCCCCCATGCACTCCAGGAGGGTCTGCATGGAGGGGAACTGGCAGTGATTTTATTACTAAATCTAGGAGGGCTTGCAAAGCAATTTTAGGAGGGCGGTCAATGCTTGACAGTAAGTTCACCTGCATGTATACACTGCACCTTCTTAGATTTGGGTATCTTAATTGGTAAAACCTGGCTGGTCGCTAACAGTGACACAACCAGGATTTCCATGTTGACTTTTAAAGTTTTAGGCAATCTACATGTAGCATTCAACAGTATGATACAAAGAATTTTCAATAACGCTGTACAATGAATTCTAGGTAACAAATATGATTTACAAACAATGCTTAATGTTCAATTAGACTGGGTTTACTATTAGTAATTGTCAGCTTCGTTTATTGGTGAATTGAAATAGCTTGCTATGCCTCGCCAAAAAGGGTACATGTATGCAGTGCTATGCACACCTTCGCTCCTTTATTTAGAATACCATTAAGCATTACCATGTCCCCTCCATGCAGACCCTCCTGAACTGGAGTCAGGAAAAGATAGTGAGTGCTGTGAGGCGACAGCTGTATTGTTTCACAGATGATGAGAGTTTGAGACGTGGCGCATTACACACAGAAATGATCAGCAAAGCATCCTGGTTTACAGACTTTGGATACTAGAATGGTAATGGCCCTTATATTTAGCATTCAATGTCTTCCAGAAAGGCAAGGATTACAGGAAATTGGTATCTAATGAACACAAGTGATTACAGTTTGGCCTCAAAGTTTATATCAGGGAGTGATCAGGTGGAAAGCTTTTTACAGACTCCCTCACAGTAGGAGTTGTTTGATGTGGACACATCTTGCACAGGAGTGTGAAAACCTCAAATTGCCCCAATAGAAATCAGTTTACACACTCTGCAAGACAAAGAATTTAGCCACCTAGGTTAATGCAGGAAAGGCTGGCTATCAGTATCACCATGCTGACTTTTCAAGGCCACAGCAGTGCAGACTTTCTGATTTATTTGTGTTAGTAGACCTGTCTGGTTACCAAATGCCCCAGCTACATGCCTACGTATCTAGACATTTACTGACCAAATCATGGTCCCTACATTTCAAGCACTTGTACTGGTATCTAGCATGGCTCTTGCAAATCGTAGTTGAAGAGGCTTTTCTCTGACAGGAGTAGCTAAGCTGGGAGCAAGGTTCCTTTCTGTCAGCCTAGTGACCTTTAGGACTTATGCGGTTTGTTTTGCAGACCTGCGAAATTTTTGTGGTTTCTTCGAGATTCTTGTGGTTTCTTCGAGTGAGCTCACATTTCAGGTGCTGTATTGTATAGCCATGCTTGGAGTATTATAAGACAGTCCAATGACATGAATGACATTGGAAACAATGTTGGATGGATGATAAGTGTGACCTTTAGTTGTCAAAGTAGTGTCTGGCTCTGTCTGTCTGGGTTATTTAGCTTCAGGGGAAATATGACAGAGACTTGGGACAAGACCAGATCCATTGCAGACATTTGCCTTTTACCTGGTTGTTTCGCATGACTGTACAAAAGCCTAGGGGCAATAAGGCCCGATTTAGATTGCGATTTTCTTGATGAGGGGACTGCTGGCATAGGACGGTGATAGCTTTTTTTCAGGGTCTAGAAGGAATGTTATGGTTGTGTAAAAAACCTTCAAATGTCAGGAAAATCCCCTCCTTTTCGAATCAGATGTTACTGACATTGCAGTCTTTTTATAGCCTACATGAATAGTGCGCATACTGATTTGTTGTGCCAATGAGCCATAATGTTTCCTGGTTTTGCATGCTGACAAAAACTGATGTAAAGTTGTTATCTGGTATTCAGTTAGAATAGAAGGTCATCTAACACATTGTAATTGTTTCTGTCAATGTGTATTTGTCTTGTTTGGTTAATCGGTAAAGTCCATTGTGCAAGAAAATTGAGGTGTGTTGTCATGGTAATAAAGTGTGATTGACAGGAAGGTTAACAGGTGCTTACAAACTGAGACTGGTACCATAAGTATTTCACTGGACTATTTTCCTTCTTCCTTTTTTCTAGTTTGACTATAGCAAGGAGTTTGTCGAAAAGGATATCATCTTCATATATTGAATGTTCCCTCATATCTGTACAAACCTGCCTTTGTTTCTATTACTTCATGTGTGCATTGTAAATTTTCTGTTGGTTCTTTTCGCTGTTGTTTCATGGTACATTTGTAAAGGAACATTACTAACAACTTGCATCTTGGCAGACTAGAGATACGATTGTGGGCTCTGTACATATTGTACGATAGAAAAAAAAGTGTTTTCAGCACTCTTGTTTTAAGTTACATTTTGCAATACACTGTACTTCACAACCTGAATGCTGAATCATAGATTGGATGAAACAGAAAAAAAAAGTGTGTTAAGCACTGTTGCTGACGGTTTATTTTGCAGTACATATCTTCCTGTGGTTTCCCATATTTTCCTGTGGTTGAATTATGTCATGGTACCTTGTGTATAGTACACCAAACAAGTGCATGCTTGAAGGCTGGAGCCTGGCCAGACAGAAAGTCAACACCCATGCAGTCACTAGTCCAATAGGCAGACAGGAGGCAACCTTAGCTCAGGACAACAAAGTGTTGGTTGTGGGGTCACCTGGCTCTCGTCCAGATTCCTGACAAGCACTGGAGCAGTGACTTTATTGTCATTACATAAGGCATTGAATAGCACCAAAACAGCACGGGGGATTCAGTTACAGAAGGGCTACTCTGCAGCTAGTTCAAGCATTGTACCGCTACCCCTAACTTAGTTCCAGGGTTCTAGCTAGGATTTTATTTTAGTAAGGGCAAAGCGACCAATCTGGGGGATGGTGTGGAAGGGGGATCTTGGCCCTACTGCAATGATGTTTTGAAAATGTAGAGTAAAAACTTGGTATTGTAAGGGTTCCCCGTACAGTGACTAAACTCTGTTAACATCACAGTATAATTTTGAAGGATTTTTTGGTCAGTTTGGATTTATCATTTTTTAATCATTTTTTTATACTTGATTGACATTGTTCAACAAGTAGGTTGTGAAAATTAGCACAGTGGTCCTCATTTTGGTCCTACTTTTGTGCCATAACTACATGTACAGTATTGCTGATGTTGCTCAAGTTAAAAGGTTGATGGATTGAAGAAAGCAGGCAATCAGATAGTTTGTCAGGTCAATTTCAATGTGCCATCTTGACAAGGTGTAATTTCTGCAGAAGAAAGTGTTCAAACTGCTGATGCAGGATGTAACTGGCTGACCTCCTGCCCCCTGACCCCACAGAACTGGTGTCCCACTCTAATCAATGAGGTGTTCACATCAAGTGAGTCTCTTCATGATGGGGCTGTGCTCTTGTCTCTCCCCATTAAACCCCTAGGCCTTCTGATTAACTACATGTATCTCCTAGACAGGAATAAAATACAGCCAATTTCAACCCTGGCTTCCTATTGGAAGCAGGAGGAGGGGAGGTTGATACATGCAGAGTAAGCCCTCCTAAATTTTGCATTCATTAGGAAGCAGGGTTGCACTATATAAGCCCCAGTGGAGACATTTATCAATGTCAGTCTGTGCTTGTGCCTGAGGATTACCCATGAAAGCAGAACAACAGTCAGATTCTCTGTAAACGCAGGCCCCTGGACTAATTCTGTGGGCGCAGGAGCTGCAACTGTCTGCAGGGGCTGCATGCTATCGATCAGTAATTGAGCTGTGAATCCAGCTGCAAATGCGAGCATGTCTGCAGCAAGGACCTGTAAATCTCACAGTCGGCTCCAGTCTGTAGCATTCTCCCAGGGGTCAGCCTTTTGGTGAAGGGATTTTTGCAGTATGCAGACTGATGAGTACTGCACCTTCCTTCTGAAGACATGTCAACCTGGATGGTAACCTGCACAGATACTGTAGCAAAGCTGTGGGTTTGACAAGTGTGTGTCAAGACTCAAGGCAGCTTTCATTAGCATCCAGAAGGTAACGTTGTAGACGTATGTAACCTTTCCCCAATTCCTGGCTTGCCGTTAAAATGGATGAATAGGGAGGGAGGATTGAGTCAATGGTTCAGCACTGAGCAAAAATGCAGATGAAGGAATGGTGGATAGACAGCTGGCTAGTAGATACTAAGTTTTTGCGCAGATACTGAGGTAGGATGAAATTCAATGTGTTCCAGAGAATGTAGAGGGCAGCTGCTTTACATTTGCGTTTTGCATTCATACACGTCATATCTAACTGTACAATAACAGATGAGCTAGATTATATTGTAGCATTCAATTATTGCTACATTTTATTTTGCAAAGCAAGCCTCCCTCTTCACAGTCAGCAACGCGCATCCACGTGCTCACGTGTGTTAAAAGGCCTTCAGTTTGTTCTGTGCTTTACAGCGTTTTTGTTGAACGACGTTCGTTGTTGAGAGAAGATGTAAGCTCAAGGCTGTCTCCAGGACCCATCCTTCCGTCCGGGCACGAAAATGTTTTTCTTAGGACGGAAAATAATTTTACTCCGATCCATCCCATAAATGACATGAAACTGCTTCTAAAATGTACTGTCAAGAGCGTAAAATGACATTTAATGAGGAAAATCGACAACATGGGCTCCCATAGACATTGAGTGGGACGGAAAACAAAATTATGCTGGGGACAGCCTTGTGCGAGCTTTAACTTGAAATCGTCCATGCTTATCTCCAGTGCATTCTGAGTCCATTCCTTCTGGAAGACCCGATCGATTTGCGGGGCGGCCTGGGCTTAAGATACGGAATAGTTGCTAGTCACATACGTACCGCAGGGCCGTACGCAAATAAATGGCGTTACAGCGGGTATGAGCAAAGAGGGGTTTCCCCGTTGATATCAATAAGTAATTGACGTCATTGGCCCTATGCCATATATAGGTACCTACATGTCGCCATGTGGTTTCTGTAACGCGTCGTATCGTATTACATGTAACGTTTTTATGTTACAGATCATGTTTCTTCTTATGCGTTGACTATATTTCTTCATGATTTTGAAGTTCAATATGGATCCTGAATACTTGCTCAGCAGAAATAGTAATAACATGAATAACATGAATAATGTATTTCTATAACTGTAAAAATGCCTTATGCAAGTGTCATGCTTTACATCTGGCGTATCATAATACATCTGGTGTATGATTTGCAGCCAGTAGGTACCCAATTTTTTAGTAATGCGGTTGATTTACGTGCTCCTAGTAATGTGGTACAGTGCTTTGATTTTTGCTTGTATAATTATATTTTTACAATTGCACTATTGCATTCAAAACTTGAGATGTACTCTGATTCTCTGAACATTGTAACATTCTTTACTTCTTTATTTCTTTGTATATATATATGTGTATATATATATATATATATATATATATATATATATACATGAATTGAAAACACATTTAATATTGGAAACGAATACATGCAGGGGTAGGACAGAAGCCATAAAAGCTTTTCATGACAATTATTTTTGCCATTGATGCAAGTCCAATTCAGGGTGCCCTTCATTACTATATGTCTCCATATGCTAAAACACCATTTTGTATTTGTCAGTTTGTTACATGATGTACTGTTTCCCTGTGACAGTGTGAATTGGAGATTGCTTTGCATATATTGGCTTGCCCATCTCATGCGTTAGAATTTATTGCTTTTACTAGTCACCACATAACATGGAAGCTATGCCCTCTGGCTAGCTGAAAATGTCAATATATGTTTCTGGGGAGCTAGCATAAATATGAGGTTATTCATTGATGGTATGAGGATGGTCTGTACATGACCATACCAGGGGAAATTTCTGCTTCAATAACATGTGTTAACGGAGAAATAGATCTTACAGACATATTTATGAGTGAAGGAGAGAAAGAATAGCATATCCTGAAAAAATGGGCGTGTCCCAGAAAAAATCATTAGAGCGTATAGCATTACATATGCTACTGATGATCTTATGGCAGGAGTGATATGGGTAGCTCAACTTCATGATATCATATTGTTTTTATATTTAAAAAGGAGTAGTTTTTACTGCAGCAAAGAAATAAATAATTTTCCACTGGCATTTGTTTGTGAACATGACAATTTTAAGAGGTGTTTTAGAATTGATTCGAATGATGGTTGTAAATAGGTAAGAGAGAATGAAATTCAGGATACCTTATCAGCTTTCCTTTGGGATTAAATGTGTATATTCAATGTACAATGTCTGGAGAAGCAGTTCTGCCCTGGTAAGGGTTTATGCCTCCAATGCTTGGGATATCTCAGTCAATAATCCAGAGCTTGTGTATGACAGGAATAGGATCCTGTCGCCCCCCATCCCTGCATCCCTGATGGACCGATCTGTGGTCACATGACCAGCGGGCTCAATTATTGGTTCTTTTGAGGTTGTGTGACATTAAATCAGCATTATCTACCCATGAAAGGCTGGCAGGCCAGGCGACCTGACCAACACAGTAGATTCCAAGCTCAAGCAGCTGTTATTTCTCTCCTGGTTTCTTTTCTCCTGAGAGCCACGCCTTGCTTCCATCTAGGGGTGACACTTCTCAGGTACATCCATGAATTTGTGTGTTTTTTTCTGTACGAGATTACCATGTAAATGGAATGATGGGGAGGCCTCTTTGTTCAGGGAGGTGCTCTACCAGAAGATTAGTGTCATGGAGAAGACATCCTGGGCTTTGAATTTTCAATCTGAAACATTTACAACTGTCTGCGTTATTAAGCGTACTAGACCGGATGTATGCTATTTAAAGTTGCTCAGGAATATCAGTGTGAAGGTAGCCGGAGAGCGGCTCAGGTGCCGGTTTCTCCTATTGCCAGATTGTTGTTATTTTGTACCACCGAATGGAAGAGAAATTGCATTGGTTGATAGCCGGCATTAATAGACTGAAGGACCTAGATAAATACATACATAACGTTATATGTTTATCGTAGAGCTACGCTTTTACGCTCAAAGTCATACTCAACCTATGACCTTCCTCGGCTTTTTGGCGCACTGCTCAAATTCTGTTAGCGGAGCGTTCTTGCGGGTGGCGTTGAGATCGGACACGTGGCGCTCGTAGGCTGAGCCCTCTCGTAGTAGCGCTGCAGTCGCGAATCGTCCTTCATTCAAGTTCAGTTTGAATCTTGGGTAAAACCGGAGCAGAGGGAGCTGTTTTAGAGCAGAGGTCTTGGAGCAGTAAATTGCATGCAGACAGACTGCCGTGCATTATTTATGAGAATATAAACAGATTTTCAGCAAAAACCATTGATCTCTGCCAAACTGATTCTATTTTTTCAGTTTTCTAGGTCAATCCACATGAATTTAGAAATTTTTAGAAAAAAAGTGGTTGAAAAATTATTGTATTCATGTTGCTGGGACATGTAAAGCTGGTGACTGTATGAATAATATCCTCTGCATGGAAATGTTACACCATTTGAATTATTTCACTGCCTTTATGTACCATTTTATTTGGCTTCTTCTTTGTTGCATGGAAAAGGTGAGAAAGGGAAGAACTATGATCAGGTTTTGAGGAATTTTCTTTATGCAGAAAGGTAGGCAGGATGTGCTCTGGGAGCTGATAGCGGGGCACATCGTTTTTCATACCTGGGGGCTCATTATATATGGGGACATACATCAAAGCAGGGGCTCCTAAGGGTAAAATGCACTGATTCCTCTCTCAATCCCTTTCTTTCTGAATATGAAAATGTAGGCTAATTCGGTGGTTTCTGATCACCATTTCAAACAAAAATGTTGTCTGTCTTCAACAAGATTTATCCTAAATAAAGGAGATAACCATATTTTTGTATTCCAGTGAGAAAAAATTGCCTTCAATAGAAAGGTTTGAATTTATTCTTATTTTTGATGATATCTCTGCAGTCGCTATGCATCAGACTATGATGCCTGCAAATGATTGATATGTATCAATCTTTATCTACTTCATTTTCTGTAAATATTAGAGGTGAGGTTAAATAATTAATTTGTTCTTCTGTAAAATTGTACACCAAAGGTTTCATTATGTTATTGACAATTAAACTCATCTAAGATCAATCTAGAATTTTTGTTGCATCCCTGCTAAATTCCTTTTAGAACAGACTTCCTGTCCCTGGCCCCCTGACTTGCTTGCAGACACTTAGTAATTGCATGAATTTGACTGCTGCAATAACGTCAATAATAACGTTCCTATCTATGCGTGATCTATATTACCTCTGAATCAATGTGACATTTGATTTAGAATGATTATGCACACGTGTGTCTCTCCTTAGTTTGATAAGGCACTACTATATGAATGTTGCTTGCCTCATTCAAATCATAAATGTTTGGCTTCAAAATTTTCAATTTGGTTTTGTGCTGGTGCACTTTATAATAATGTTTATTGCAAATTCTTGCCCTTGGGCTAATTGCAGGTAACATGAGAGATTCAGACAAAGTAAAAAACAATATCAAAGGTGTCTACTCTAGTCTAAAACTAGTAAAAGCTAACTCTAGGTCCTAATAATAGTGCCCTCTGTATCATGTGATAATTTTTTTCCTCTAACTAGATTGTTAGGGAGGCATGGCATTATTCATATGACAGGTTTACTGTAATGTAATAAATAAGGTGCTGCATGTCAGTTTTTATTTATTTTGTAAGTCGTGTTGTCACTATCATCCATAGAGCTTGTGCCATGGAAGAACTACTATGCATGTACAGTCTCAAAGTAATTAAGTCATACTGTATATAACACTAGTTTCAAAATCAACGGTAAGGTACTACGTTTACTATTGTGAGGTTTCTAATATATCTTGTTAAGCCTGTAAGTGATTCGTAATTTAGCCTCCCCAGCTGCGATGTATAAAAGGATATAAAAATTCATTTTAGGTTTGACTTCTTTGAAGGCTGGTTAATGAACTGTCCCACCTTCTGCAGAATAAGTGGGTTTTGTCATTTTAATAAGAACGTAGTCTTTTCATTGTTAAGGTTTTATTGCAAATTCATGCCCATGAGGCTAACTGCAAGTGAACAAAATCAAATACATGAAGTGATTGATAACAGGTAAATCTGAATATTACATGTGCACATTGCCTGGCCTCTGTCTGGCTTTTCTATGCTACTCCCTGTGGTAGATGTAACCTTCTAGCCAGGCAGTAGCCTTCAGAACTGGGTGGCAATGGTAGACATCACTAATGAGTTTTTGGTAGATATAACCGTTTGTTCATTTGTTAGCAAGATTTTGAACTATGGTTTCTTTTTAAAGAGCTGTACTTAACTTTTAGTGGGATTCATTCTGGAGTACATGGAAATGCCAACGCAATTCAGACTTGGCTAAAAGTCTACAACATGGTATTCTAATAAGGATTTCAAGATAACCTTCTAGCCAGGCAGTAGCCTTCAGACCAGGGTGGCAATGGCAGACATCACTAATGAGGTTGGGAAGGCCAGACTGGGTCCTGCCCCTTTGGCCTGCAGGTGGTATTGTACAGGCCACTAATTGAAAGCATGGCAGCAAGGTGGTGTCTGCCCATGTGTAGTTTGTATTTTGTTATTTGGTATCAGAACAAAAATGTACAGTGTGTCACTAGTCAAAACAGATGTATACATGTAAAACAGTAGACAATTTTGCATACTGTCTGTCTGTGTTATTCATGTTGTCTCTCTAATATGTAAGTATAGATTATGTACATGTAGAGATTTGGTAAAGTAAGCTACAACATTATTCTTATAATATACTGACCAAATCACCTCTGATATTGTCTGTTTTTGCTTAGTAAGTTAGCTTCTATCTGAAGAAAAACTGAATTTGAAAAAAACTGAATGAACAGCTGCATTTTAATACAGATGCATGCTTTCATTTGCAAATATCATGTAGTATGAGGCTTTTCAAGTTTCAATGCCTGTGTAGCAAGAACATGTGTTGCTGACAATATGTGCGCAGGGCTTTCCATTCAGCACGTCCGACACAGAAATTTGCTTGTGTCTGTCCAAAAATCTGGACTTCATGATACAAAATTGATGATAATGTATTTTCCTAGGCATGAAAGGACAGACTTAACAAGATGAGCTCCCAAACAATGAGTGGGACAGAAAAAAATTAAAAGCCCTTCTAGGCCATGTCTGCCTGAAGCTATGAGAAATATAAGAAGCCAAGGGCTTGTTACCTGACATGAAGGTGCATATGTGGTGCTTAGGCTTTAGTTTCCATCAGCTAGATGAAGAATCAATGATATTGATCATCTCATGCGCATGCCTCACAGAACCTGCCCTAGTTACTTAGAGGAGGCCCCATACGTCTTTCATCGTACATTTTTGATCATATCCTTTCTAGGTCCTTAGGTCTCAAGTTACTCTTGTAACTAGTTGCTAACTTATAATGTGTGACATAAACACCCCGAAGTTGGCACAGTAGTATCAATAGCATATTACACAATTTAAAATGGTACTGATTAGAATATTTTGAAGGACTAAAAGGGGGAAGAGAAAAAGTGGTACAGGTAGTTTTGAGTGTTACCTGCACTGGCAGTGTAGGTATGCAGAAAAATGTTAACTTTGTCTTGAACACAAAGAAAAAAAAATGAAGAAAAAAAAGAAGAAAGAGTCTATGCATATGCTGATACATGTCAGTTTCATGTTAATTGCCTAAGAAACATCACATTGATTATCATTGACATTTTAAGCCTGCTTTCCCAACTTATCTTACATTCTCCTGTGTTTGCTACAGGACTGGACAACTGAGTTACCAGGACAGGGGATCCCGTCACCTTTTGCGGACCAAATCAAGACAAACCACCTCGCACCCCACCACCCAGCCTTCTACCCCAATGGGGAATGCCAGTATGACCAAGAGCGACTGCACAGAAACCTGCCTGCGCAGAGGTTCGAGATGCTGAACCACTCTGTTCCTTCCTCCTTTGAACCCTGCCACAGTCCCAACTATGCAAGAGAGGAGGTGCACGCAGGGGAAAGGAGGAGGAGTCACGGTGGATTGGCCGATGCTCTGAGTAACGCGCCTCAGGAAAGCAGAAATTCACACGTTCATCCCAAGTTTATGAAAATGTCGGCCGATGGCGCGTTGGTGCGGAAGGCAGCAGACTTGCACACAGTATCTGCGATGGAAGCTTCACAATCAAAAATGGATGGAGAAAGGCAACCCAATGCTGTCGAGCAAGCTGCTTCGGGAATCATGCTCCTACACGCGTTAACATCTAGAATGTCAGAAAATGCCCAGAAGGACGAGTTTCAACAACAACAACAACAAGTAGTTCAAAACCACAATAAACAAGCAGTCCACCCATCAGCAATCCCACCACAAACAGCAAAAACAACCCTACCTGCTCACGCGGCAAGAGACCACCAAAAGGAAACGCCGCCTAATTCTTTTAAAGATGTTCTAGATCCTCAACAGTATCATCATGGTAGTCAAAGCCAGTCTTTGAACAACTCAACACACTCGCAAAGAACACCAGATGCTGCAAGAGCCTTCACACCGTCAGGCTTCTTTCAGTTGCAGGAAGTGCTCAAAGCTCCGCCGCCATTTGAGTGGCCCGGAACTTTGGAATCGGCAAAACCAAGAACAATTTCCAAAACGCATCCAGGCCATCACGCAGATCACCCTAACAAGTCAGGAATGCCCGGAAGGGGAGAACCATTCGGAATGCCAGAAAAATCAGATACATCCAGAAGAGCAGGAAAGTCAGAAACATCAGCAAAATCAAGAACAGTCGCTTCCGCATCAGAACCACCAAGAAAATCTGGCTCGCTTGGGTCCTCAGATGTAGCACTGGAAGCCCAGAGAGCGCCTGGGCTGTCCAGATTATTGGAATCACCCAGTTCATGTATTACAACATCGGGATTACCCGTTCCGCCGAGAACGCCCGAAAAGTCAGGAAAAGCTGGAGCATCTGGTAGAACTAAGACCCTCGACAACCTGCTGATGTCCACGCAGCAGCTACAGCAGATGTTTGACAACTTGCCTTACATTCCTCAGTCAGAGCCCGGACCATCATCCCAGCAGCAGCCGCCGACAACCCCACAATCAACCCCAACGACGCCCAGGGCTTCTCAAGAAACGCCGAGAACGCCACAGAGCACACCTTTAACACCTCAGAGAACCCCTCACAAGACTGCTGGAGCACATACTACGAAGTCGGACTGCAAGTTCGAGCTGCCCACTTGCAATTGTGTTGGTTAGTAAAACGTTTTTCCCTTTATCCGTGAATAGTTTCATCAGGCTGGTAGATCATTTGAGCAGTGTTCTTCGTTTCTTCATTTCGTACTGATGAAGGCGACAGATGGTCGTTGAAACGTTCACCGAAGAATCAAAGAAGTAAAGAAGAAGACTTTGTTCAATCTTTCCCTTTAATGCTAAACCGGCGCCCAGCTGGGCAGTTTGTGGGAACAAAGGGTATGATATAATACATAATACATAATTTTTGTTTGTTTCTTGATACTTTTCCTTTTCGTTCCTTCAAACAGAGTTTAGAAATGTGACCATAGCATAAGTAGTATGAGATGATAATGATGCTGTCAATTTCCCCTAAAAGTGTTAAGGAAAATGTAAAGGGAAAAGACTGATGGTTGCTGTCTTGCTTCTGCTTCCTTTTTGTGAAACAGCCATACTTGTGCAGTGTTTATGTCATCTTGAGCTTGCTTGTATAACCATTTCACAGATTTTGTAAGTGAGAAAGCTGAGGGCCCATACTACACCCACCTTGGAACAGGACCCACAATACAAGCTATCAGGGAGCTAATGGAGAAAAGGTAACAGGATATGACTATTTATATATTCTGTTCACTGTCACCAACTTGTCAAGATAACCCCAAGGTCTCATTCATGAGTTTCAGCTTGAAGTTGACATTGACAACCATTTCAGTAATCTCCAAGTAGATCCTACGGTAGCCTAAGATAGTTTCAAAAGCTGCCAGGAGTGAAGCTGGCCTAGGACTGTGTTTGGGCACTGGTCTAAAATGCTTACTTCATTGTGGAAAAAAATGCTAACAAACACTAAAGACACTTTTTATGACAACTATAAACCAAAGAAGTCTCTGCCCTTAAAGGACAGCATCAGAAAATTTTCAATTCTTTATTTTCCAGTAGTTTACTCATTAAAAAGTTGATGTACGTCAATTTTTACATTGATCCGCCTAATATGACCCTGTAGACACGTTTGAACTTCGCGCTCTCCTCCTCTCCCCGCCGCGCTGGCCGATGACGTAATGGCCTCGTTCTGATCGTCTGAGATTGTATGACGTCACGGATCCAAAACTTCTAGCCAGCCATTTTTCTCGGTGAACCTCGGTCCTCTCAGCGGTGAATAATCACCCCGCCATTCTGGAGTTCAGTTTGTTGTTGTTGAAAATTACTTTCGTGGACCTGTAAGTCGCATTGTGAGCTGTCTACGAAGCCATAGTCCCCGGGAGACTGAACATGAATAAGCTTGCCTGCGAGTAAACCGCGCGGCGACGGGACGAAATCAAAACAATGGCGGTGGGGGAGATTCACGCACCGTGCCTTTCTGGACTTTTACAAGAGCGAGTTCGGGTCAGTTCTTACCTTCTCCTTTCCGGACAGCACAGCGATAATTACACGTAAGCTTCCACGAATTTTGGTTGAATTCACAATTGTCCAACTGGCATGGACATTAAAAAAAAACATTTTTCCTCTGACAACATACCCTTGATCGCTACATATCGAACGATCCCCCTTCCACGCCGAAACATACATACAGCATTGTTGTCTTTACATACAACACAGGCCGGCATTGTGAATGGCGCGAAATGTCGGCTTCGTTTCAGAGTCCGTGATTTGTTTTGAATGAACCCCAAGCAATCTCTGCCAAAGCTACATGATTGAAAAACCGACCAGTCCAGATGATTTACCCGAGAAACAGAAAATAAAGTGAGAGGCGAGGCGTAACTCGCACGATCTGTACAAGTTGCGGTGCTATCTGTTTCGGCGCGAAAAGGGGGTCGTGGG